>NC_092862.1:147659217-147660612 GCF_032062135.1 Pyxicephalus adspersus
TCAGTGTTGGGGGTCTCTGGTGACAGGTCAGTGTTGGGGGTCTCTGGTGACAGGTCAGTGTTGAGGGTCTCTGGTGACACATTTCAGTTGGAGGTCTCTGGTGACAGGTCAGTGTTGAGGCTCTCTGATTCATCCACCCGACTCCAACACAACCTCTGCTGCTGCCATTCTGACCTGCTATCTCACCAAGCCATCTCTGTGACTGACTCATCCCACTCCTGGAACTCAACAAGTTTATAAGCCTCACTACTACCCATATTCCAGGACCGGCTCACGAGGACTTTTTGCCACATTGTTTATTGAGCTCATATGCTTCTCAATTATCTGTTACAATGTATTATTTTTTTATGTATTAATATTACCCTGCACTCTCTTTGCTGGCTCTATTCCCTCTCCTCCCCAGTCTGATATCTCATTGTCTCTTTGCTCCTTCACTCTCCTGCTCTCTCTGTCTGTGCTCCTGGCACCTTTTTTCACTACAGTTACTTTCTGGTGACATCTCACCCAACCCTGGTCCCCCCACAGCCTCTCCCCTACACTTTCTGCAAGTTACTCCCTTCTTTAACCTCATCCCTATTCACCCTACCCATAATTTCTTACCCCCATTCTCTGGCAGTCTATGGAATGCCAGATCTGTTGGCAATAAATTACCTTTCTTACACAACCTTCTCCTTTCTAAATCTCTGAACATCCTGGCCCTCACTGAAGCTTGGCTTTTTTTTTGATAACTTTGCCTCCTGGCTCCCACATATGCTTTCCAATGACCTGCCACCCTCATCCTCGGTGACTTTATTGTTGCAGTGGATGAGCCCAACCATCCTTCCTCAGTCAAAGTGCTCTCCATTACCTCCTCCTTTGGACCCACACAGAACAAAGCGGCCCCACACACATTGCTGGACACACTTTAGACCTGGTCTTTTCCAAACTTTGCAACCTCACTCTCCTTGACAACTCCCCATTTCCCCTTTCTTATCACTTTCAACCTATTGAGCTCTTCCCCCCCCCCCCTTTGCTACATCCCAGACCTGGTCAATGGCAGAGAGATATATGTAACCTTGACCTCAACCTATTCTCAAACTGCCTTACGTCCCTAACCCCGACCCTCCCTAAAATCACATTTCCAGATAAAGCTATCACTCGGTTCAACCACACTCTCTCTCTGGCTCTGGATAAAGTTGCCCCTGCCACCTTCCGCTACCCCCGTCCTGCCAACCCTCGACTCTGGCACAACAATCACACCAAACAGCAACAAAAGTCTGTTCGTGCAGCTGAGCGTAAGTGGGGCAAAATCTGGCCCCAGCGCTGACTTCATGGACTGCAAAGCCCAGCTACAACACTTGAACTCATTGTACTTTATAGATAAAATAGACAAAATCAGACATGATGTCTCTGCCC
>NC_092862.1:147664839-147670740 GCF_032062135.1 Pyxicephalus adspersus
TTGGGGGAGGGGGTTGGGGGTGTAGATATTGGGGGGGCTCTGAGATGTATTGGGGGTGTTGATATTGGGGGGCTCTGATATAGTGTACGCTTGAAACATTGAAGCTTTTGATGGAAATTGGGGTACAATGCAATCCCGAGCTGCTCGATGACCGGATGTGGCAGCTGTGGTGGGCTCCGCAGTGACCGGAAGTGGCGGGAGGGGGCGGTGACGTAGCGATGACGCCAGTGCAGACGGGGACGCGCACTGTGTGTGGGAGGCGCGCTCCCGTTGTCGGTTCTGATCAGGGAAAACGGCAGAGAGCGGACACCACCCACCCGGGACCCCCCCCCTTCCCGGGGCTCTGACACCCCACCGAGAGACTAATCCCCTCCCCCTTCCTGACTGAGCTCCGCCATTAGCATCCCCCCGCATCATTAACCCTTAGCTGTGCCCATCTTCCCATCCTTAACCCTTTATTGTCCTCCTCGTCCCGTTATTAACCCCTCCCTGCCCCCTCCCCATCATTAACCTCTCCTTGCCCGCCTCTTCCCATCATTAACCCCTCATTGCCCCCTCTAACCACCATTAACCCTTCCTCTTCTATTGTCCCTTGTATTGGGGTTCACCATGAATTTCCCCCCATCTGGCCTGTCGGGGAGCCCCCAGTCTTCGCTCACCTCCCAGGTGTCGGTTTCGGGCTCCTCCGTGCCATCCCAGTTTGGGACGGTTCCACAATTTGGTTCTGGTCCAGTGTCGGCACCCCAGGCGGCCGGAGCGCCCCCTTATGTCCTATCTAACTCGGTGGCCATCAGAGCTGAGATCCAGAGGTTTGAGTCGGTGCACCCCAATATTTACGCCATTTATGATCTTATCGAGAGAGTCGATGACATGGCATTGCAGAACCAAATCCGAGAGCACGTCATATCCATCGAAGGTAAGTGCACCCTGGGGGGGTAACAACTCCGAGGGGGGGGGGGTATGTGGACGGAGGATGAAAAGGGGAGACATTTATCACAAGATGTCATGTAGCCCTGGCTGGGGTAGGTATGAGGCCAGGCTAAGGAAGATAGGGGTATGTGGCTCTGGCTGGGGTAGGTATGAGGCCAGGCTATGGAAGATAGGGGTATGTGGCTCTGCCAGGGGTAGGTATGAGGGCAGGCTATGGAAGATCAGGCTATGGAAGATTGGGGTATGTGGCTCTGGCAGGGGTAGGTACAGATGTGAGGACCTGGGTACTGATGGTAAAGTTGTTTGGGTGTAGCTGGGGTAGGTGCAGATTTCTTTGCCCCAGGTGTGGGGATGATCAGTGAACTCATGCCTCTCAAGCTAGCAGAATATGGGAGTGGTCAGTAGGGGCCCCTGTGGTCAGTAGGGGCCCCTGTGGTCAGTAGGGGTCCCTGGGTACACTCAGTGGCAGATCCGGTGCTGATATTGGTTGGCACAGACCCCCTGCTGAGCAGTCATGCATGTTAGGGGAGGTTGGACAATGTTGGGGTATTTTATCCAGAATTGTGACCATGTGGGGATCGGTGACAATATTGGCTGCCTGTTGGTGTAAGCCGAGGATATAATGGTGGAGCAGATATGGCCATGTATCACCATGTAATGGTCTTTCCCCCGAGGATGGAGGGTCTCTGCCGGGCGCCCTATCAGGACAGAGGGTCTCTGCCGTGTGCCGGGCATCCTATCAGGACAGAGGGTCTCTGCCGTGTGACGGGCGCCCTATCAGGACGGAGGGTCTCTGCCGTGTGCCGGGCGCCCTATCAGGACTGCCGGGCGCCCTATCAGGACGGAGGGTCTCTGCCGTGTGCCGGGCATCCTATCAGGACGGAGGGTCTCTGCCGTGTGCCGGGCGCCCTATCAGGGCGGAGGGTCTCTGCCGTGTGACGGGTGCCCTATCTGCGGCGGGATAGAATGTTGCTATAGCGGTAATCTCTAGGTGAAGGCTAAGGCAGGGGAGACCTCTGATTCGTGTCGCTGCACAAGGAACCCCATCAGCTGTTTGGTGTTCATCTTTGCCAAGTGAGTACCCAGCAAAGCCCGGGGGTAAGATCGGCTCCGGACACTATGGGCGGGGGGTGTGGGTGGTAGGTTTTCACCGGTTGTGGGCAGGATCACTGACCTCTGTAATGAGAACCAATCATAAAAGCTCCATTGATGCTTTTGGACCCCATGGAAACCTTGTGGGGTGTTTAGGATTATTGCTCCAGGAGATCACACATCTGCATTCCCCTTATTGGCCCCGCCATGCTGCAGATTCGTCCAATCACCTGCAGATTATCTGATCTCTGGCCCCGTCCTCTGTTGATCGTTGGAGACCGGGAATCCGGTGATCATTAGGATCTTCTGTATGTGGAGTTTTATTCTCCTTGTAATCTCTCGCTGGTTTCTTTGGGATCAGAGGGCCTAGGCCAAGCTTTACTTATGGGGTGACAACTGAATTGCTGTCTTTGGTTGCGTTGTCACCCAGACTTCAGCCTCCCATCACAGTGTCACCATCAGAAGCCTTGCTGTACCCCATCCCCATAGAAGCAGCTAATATTATTATTATACAGTATTTATATAGCGCCATCATATTACGCAGCGCTGTACAAAGTCCATAGTCATGTCACTGAGGCTGGAACATCACTGAGATCTTAAGTATGTGGAAGCTGGGGGCCCAGGGCCCTCTGGGTCGCCATAACACACTAAGCATTGGTGTTTTGTAGCGCAGGGGGTTTGTTTTGGGGTGTCATTGAGATCCAATGGCAGCACTTTAACCTTTTCAACACGGAGGACCCTAAAATAATTCTCAGCTCCTCGGGCCCCCCTCCTTTATTCCTCCGATTGGATTGTGTGCTGAGGCTTCTGATCTCCTGCAATATGCAGCCACGTGTATGGGAAGCTGCAGTGCCTGGGGTCAGTATGTGATACCCTGCCTATACTTTGCTGTGATTGGATGAACTGCCTGCGAGTCCAGGATTTATTATTGTGCTGGTAGCAGAGCTCTGACCAACATGGCGGCCACACTCCCACCTGAATGCCTAGAATATATATGACATGATGGGATCACAGAATGCCAACTGAGCTCAGAGAGGAAGAAGCAGCACAGGGTGCAAAGAAATGAGCTCTGCTGTTTCTCTTTCACTGTCCAGTCATAGGATGGGTATCGGGAGGGGACCTGTAAATGAAAGTGGAACTACACCAGGCAAAGATTAGTTTCCCTTCCTTGCTGGGCAGAGCTGTATATATTTCAGAGCTGGATGCACAGTAATCTATGTAGTGTTGTTGATGGGGTTTGGCGTAAAATATAACTGGTTCTGGATGATATGATGAAGCATTGTTGTATCCAGATTGGACTGTGGAAGGGCATCCGGCGCTGGTCCCCTCTGGATTGGACTGTAAGAGAGTGGCGGTCCCCTCTGGATTGGACTGTAGGAGAGCAGCGGTCACTGGTCCCCTCTGGATTGGACTGTAGGAGAGCAGCGGTCCCCTCTGCATTGAACTGTAGGAGAGTGGCGGTCCCTGGCCCCCTCTGGATTGGACTGTAAGAGAGTAGCAGTCTCCGGTCCCCTCTGGATTGGACTGTAGGAGACTGGTGGTGCCTGGTTCCTTCTGGATTGGACTGTATTAGAGCAGCAGTCTGCAGTCCCCTCTGGATTGGACTGTATTAGAGCAGCAGTCTGCGGTCCCCTCTGGATTGGACTGTACGGTCCCCTCTGGATTGGACTGTAGGAGAGCAGCAGGGGATCGGCGGTCCCCCTATTGGTTTTCCCGGGGATGAGCTGCACCGGCCTCCCTCCTTTCCTGACACGCAGTGATTGCGCATTATTTGTGAATCATCAGCTCTGTAATATTCTCAGGACTTTCTGTCATCTGGGACTGGCAGTGTTCCGGGAATCCCTGGTGTCCTCTGCCTGCAGGTGGCGACATGGGAACCTCATCGCGCTGATGTTGTTGTTAATTAGTCAGCTCATTAAATCTTAGAAGTGGAGGGGCCTGGGGATAAAATGAGGGGAAGGAGAATCTAGGACACCATCGCTGCCTGCAAACCCCATCTCATGAAACTTCTGGAAGATTTCTGGGTAAACTTTACACATATTTTCCTTCCTCAGAATGTGGTGACCATGGGAGAGCAGGCTGTTATTAAACGGGAGTTATATAGCACCAACATATTAGGCAGCGCTGTACAGATGTGAGGAATGGGGCACATTGAAGGAGATCACATTGAAGTAAAAGGCTTTGGATTATTCCAATAGAAAAGAGAACCTGTAGTAAGATACAAAGAATCAGACCATGTCACCTCCGGAGCAAGCTGTGACCGATTGATCTCCAATCTGATGAAGCTGTTCTGGGACCAATGCCACTCTGAGTCTATGACTATGAAGTCCAAAAGGTGCCAATCTTTGTTTTTTTTTTTCTTTGGTTGTTTGCTTGAATTTGATACAAAAGAGAAAAAAACTAAACAATGAACAGTAATCTCCCTGGCTGTTTTTTGGTGGTTACTGATGAGTTGGGTCACAATACAGGCGGTTAACACCCAGCTTCAAAATATTTCTCGGTTTAACACTGAATGAAGTTAAAAAACCCATAATTGTGATATTGTAGCCATATATAAAAGTGTTATTTCCGCTGGCCACCAAGAAATCGGCCGGGTTTCCTGGAGATGTGAAATGTAAGCAGGCAGAATTGTATTGCAGACCGGTGATCCCCTTCTGCATATAAACATAAAGCACTTACCCGCCTCTTCACATATATCCCAGCATTCTAGGGGACTGCCGGGACTGAATGAACTTCTGCGCAGATGCGTGGCCTGGCCAATCAAAATGGACGATGATCTGACATCCACACCTGATAAAAATGCAACAGATAGAGAAAAGGTGGTTATAAAAAAACATTGCCTGCCCCTTCTTCAATAATAATCCTGCCAGTCACACCTTTTTATTTGTATAGTCTGAGTCTGCTTTAAGAGTACCTCAAGGATAATTATTACTCTCTGGTGTCAGTACAGTTGGATGGTATATTCTATTACTCCCTGGTGTCAGTACAGTGGGATGGTATATTCTATTACTCTGGTGTCAGTACTGTGGGATGTTATACTCTATTTCTTCCCAGTGTCAGTGGTGTGGTGCAGTAATTTGTCATTCCTTGTTGCTGAATGTTGATGGTTGTTGCTTTTTTTTTGTTCTACAATTTATCAGCTATGAAAGTACTGAATGTCTTTTTGACAGCTGGAGATTGCCCTCTGCTGGCTGTACATTGAATAGAAATCTGTATAAAGAGGTGGCATAAGAGGAGGTAGGCAGTGGTGTTACTGATTCCATTGTTTGCTCTCCACCATTTGCAGCCCCCTCAGTCAGACAGTTTTCAGAGGTTGGTGCAGAATGTTCAGTCACAGAAGTTGTCCCTTCATCTTTATTGATGGACAGATGTGATGTAGCTCTCCTGTGATTGGGTGCTGATGTGCACTCCACGCTCACACCTGTCCGCTTTAACCTGGATACAATGAATAGGATAGGCAACATCATAGAAAAAGTTTTTCCCTGTAATGCTACCAGCACCACCCATTGCCACTTTGTAGGCTGGAGGACACTTTATTAGAATTTTAGCCTCCAGTGTGTCCTTCATTGCTCGGTGGTTTCTCTGATTTGTGTTTTTATCAATACGTAATGTTGAACCTGAACATAAAAATTTAAAATTTGCTATTGTAGCAAAAACATTCACATTTCTGCCAAATGCAGCACCCTGAAAAATCCAGTTTAAAATTTTTCCTGAAAACTAGCAGCTTGTTGTGCCAAAGCTCTCATGTCCTGTATCTTTATAGCTGTATGTCAGGTTGTTCATGAAATAGGTGAGTACTTCTCATAATGTCTCCGCGGTAAGGGGAGTACTTCTCATAATGTCTCCGCGGTAAGGGGAGTACTTCTCATAATGTCTCCG
>NC_092862.1:147671906-147674132 GCF_032062135.1 Pyxicephalus adspersus
TCCGCGGTAAGGGGAGTACTTCTCATAATGTCTCCGCGGTAAGGGGAGTACTTCTCAGACCATCTCCAGCTGATGGGTAGTACTTGGGATTTGTGTATTTGTTGGCAGGTGGAGGGGGTTTGTTCTCTATGGGTCACTCCGAGTCTTGCTGTTACCTTTCTATTCAGGTATTAGGTGATAATTGTACATCTCTTATTGTGCAGAGCCGGTGTCACTGGCGTTCTGGTGATTGGGTACAATAGAGATCCTTCTGGAGGGTTTGTCATGATAAAGGTTCAGGTAATAAATATTGTTGGATAGTTGGAGTTTTCAATCCTCTTGTAACGTTATAATTATTCCTGACAAGATGAATTTGCTGAAAGGGGAGCAGCAGACTAGATGAGTAAATTCCTTCCTGATGCTTCCTGCAGAGAAAAACTCAGCTGATAAAGTAGAACCGTTACCCTTAGCAACCAATACTTTTTCATAATTACTTGGCTGGGAGAATGTAACCATGAATGTAATTGGTTGTACTTAGTAACCTCTCTCCTCGTGTTTGTTACATTAACTCCTTCTTCATCCCTACTTATAGCCTGCAGAGCTTCCATTACACAGATAGAAGACAAATAGACAGAAGATTCGTTTTTATAGTTTAATGGTGGAACTACTTTATGTGGACACATGTGCCTTGGGGGGGGAGGGAATGGCAAGAAAAATATTTAGTATTACTTTTGTCATTGTTCTTATCAGGGGTCCTTCGTCTGCTCATTTTATTTGGTAAAATAATTCTATTTGGCCATTTATTCCTGAATGCTGATTGCAGGAACTGTTCTGAATGTTTTATTGGTGACCCCATGTGCCAGACTTGTTTATGTATGGAGGATATATTTGGATAGTTTCGGTATTCTGCGTCTTACTGGCCTCTCCCTGCTGAACCTGTTATTGTCATACGTGTTAGGACAAGCAGTGAATCTTCTAGAGGTGTGTCTCCACTCCCTGCTCACATCTCTGCTCCTAAGTTTCTTCTCTGCTCCTTTCATGGCTCTCTGGTTATCTGCCGAGGTCCAGGGAAGCCTCTGGATAGTACTTGTGTCATGCGTCATGCCCTTTGTGTAGTACACTATGAGAATGTACAGAAGCGTGGAATTAAGACATGTTTGTTCCTTGGAAAATATGGAAACATGCATTCAGCCCACAAAGAATGCAGCTGAACAATCCACCAACCAGGCTATCCAGGCCGCTGTTATTGCAGCCAAGCATCAAAAACAGAGGCCCAAAAGTCTTTGCTCAGTGGGGAATGGAATAGCCGGCTCCAAAGCAAATAGTGGGCCAAGCTCACTTGGAGGATTATTGGATCTCCTGAAACAGCGATCAGGACGGAAGAGTGAATCTGCGGGTGGCTCCCCTGCCCAGGACCGTCCACCATGCAATGGTTCACCTCGACCACTAAGTATGAGTGTTCTGGATATAAACCGAATCAGTGGATCTCAGACAGCAACATATTCCAGGAGAGAGTTCAGCCGCAGCTCAGGTTTTCTACGAGGTTCCTCAACATTTAGCAGTCAGCGATGGAATGTGTTTGGGAGCAAAACTCCAGAACAGAAAAAAAATTTCTCATCTCTTCGCAAGAGTTTTAGTTTTAGGCTGCGGCGCAGTGCAGAGTCCAGGAAAGAAGGCGATGCCACGGATAGATTGCGGAGTCGCAGTGAAGATGATTCTTATTCATTGCATACTGTGCCATCACGTAGGGATCTCCTTGTTACCGAGACCCCAGCACCTAACAATAAAGAAAGTAGACAAAGTTTTTGGCAGTTGCTCACCAGCCCTTTCCGCAAGAAGGAATATGCCACTAGTGAGGGGCAACACAGGAGCGATGGTGGCAGAACCGAGCCTGTGCTGGTGGCAGTATCCTGCACTGAAAACAGAGGTCTTGGGGGTAAGTCAGCAAATCTGATTGATGGCAGCTACATGAGTGTTGAAGGTGTTGTGCCAAATGTCTTATATAAGTGACAGAACCTGAAATGGCCAGGTGAATCTCCATCACTTTTCTACCTCCACCTCTATAGCTGCTCACGTCTGTATTTCAGGTTTCTGCAGCCATTTATGTCTTGTCCAATTCTGTATTCCTGGTGACCCCTACCTGATTGTATTATGTATTCCTGGCGTGTGCGGCACTCTCTGCCCGGCCACTTCATGTATTCCTGGCGTGTGCGGCACTCTCTGCCCGGCCACTTCATGTATTCCTGG
>NC_092862.1:147675154-147675783 GCF_032062135.1 Pyxicephalus adspersus
GTATTCCTGGTGTGTGCAGCACTCTCTGCCCGGCCTTGTCATGTATTCCTGGTGTGTGCACACTCTCTGCCCGGCCACTTCATGTATTTCTGGTGTGTGCAGCACTCTCTGCCCGGCCTCGTCCTGTATTCCTGGTGTGTGCAGCACTCTCTGCCTTGCCTCGTCATGTATTCCTGGTGTGTGCAGCACTCTCTGCCCGGCCACTTCATGTATTTCTGGTGTGTGCGGCACTCTCTGCCCGGCCTCGTCATGTATTTCTGGTGTGTGCAGCACTCTCTGCCCGGCCTCGTCCTGTATTCGTGGTGTGTGCGGCACTCTCTGCCCGGCCACTTCATGTATTTCTGGTGTGTGCGGCACTCTCTGCCCGGCCTTGTCCAGTATTCCTGGTGTGTGCAGCACTCTCTGCCTGGCCTCGTCATGTATTCCTGGTGTGTGCAGCACTCTCTGCCCGGCCTCGTCATGTATTTCTGGTGTGTGCGGCACTCTCTGCCCGGCCTTGTCCAGTATTCCTGGTATGTGCAGCACTCTCTGCCTGGCCTCGTCATGTATTCCTGGTGTGTGCAGCACTCTCTGCCCGGCCTCGTCATGTATTCCTGGTGTGTGCGGCACTCTCTGCCCGGCCTCGTCAT
>NC_092862.1:147676424-147712707 GCF_032062135.1 Pyxicephalus adspersus
GCACTCTCTGCCCGGCCACTTCATGTATTCCTGGTGTGTGCGGCACTCTCTGCCCGGCCTCGTCATGTATTCCTGGTGTGTGCAGCACTCTCTGCCTGTATAGATATTGGACAGCACTGCTCATTATTACAACTAAGAATGGACTTTAATTCATTATTCAATGTTCTGTAATTTGTTAAATTGATTTCTTTCTGTTTCAGTCCACACATAAATGAATTCTGAGCATTTCACTCAATGGGGGTTCATTCATTATATGTCTTTTGCTATGAGATGATCCTGCCACAAAATCTTTACTCTCTTTGTCTGATACTTGTCTGTGTACGTGTCTCATATTTGTCTGTCTCTGAGGAGTATAAAAGGACAGGCGCATGGGGATTTGGAGAATGTCACCAGCATGGAGGGTGGGGTAGGCTTGCCCATCAATAATATAAACTTTATATTGCGCTGTCATTCCTCAGAGTCAACACACAGACCGGATGCAAACTATATAAAAAGACATCTTTGTAATGGAGGAATCCATGTGATGGACTGATCAGAACCTTCTATTATCCTGAATATCTTCTAATATTATTGCTAACAAAGATTCTTATTGGGATTTACTTGTTGGGGTCTTCTCTTTTCATGTTGGGTCATTCCGGTCTGCCCACATCCCGAGCTCATCTTGTTGCACTCAGGAGCTGAGCTTGGTGGATCAGCATTATTGGTGACCTCCTATTACCTGGGCGTATGGGTGTAAAGTGGAGGAGGCTAGGGGGGGTGGTGGTCTTTAAGTTTCAGGGGGCAGACATGAAGGCAGGAGGGGAGATTACCGAAACCCACCAAGCCAGAATGAATGGAGAAGTATTGGGTTCTCCAAGGGGACGTTTATGATTACGTTGTATTAACCCCTTATGTTTGTGTGTCTTGTAAATAAGCTGTACACCGGTTTACATAAAGCCAATCTTTTGTCTTGCAGATTCCTTTGTGAACAGCCAGGAATGGACTCTAAGTCGCTCTGTGCCCGAACTGAAAGTGGTAAGATTGTAGTCTGGCTGCAGTGTGTGAGATTGAATGATCCCAAATCTGTAATGTGAGTTAAGAGAAATATACGTTTGGGTGCACACAGACCCCTGTTGGTTGATGTGATTATTTGATGTCATGCAGTGTTCTCCCCAGCCGGGGGCGCTTCTCGTCACTTCTCAGTATCTACCCCGCTGTTTTTGGGTGGTTACTAAAGAGTTGGGTCACCTTACAGGGGTTGCCATCTACCTAAAATTTCTTCTCACCCAGCTAAAAAACAGTTCTGGGTTCAATGCTGTCAGGTGTACGCAAATTGTATACAGTGAGAATATGGGAAAAGATTGTACATCCTGTCACCGAGCATTTATATTTCAGTATATGGATTTCTCATTACATCAGTTTATGTAGTGACATGTCATGAGAGTCCATTGCTGTACTGCTTGCAATCATTATTTTTAACGGACTGTGTATTGTGTTGCAGGGTATTGTGGGTAATCTCTCCAGTGGCAAATCTGCATTAGTTCATCGATACCTAACCGGGACGTATGTACAAGAAGAATCCCCAGAAGGTGAGTGAACGCAACTTTCCTATGTTGTCCTTATATCTGGCTGCAAGCAGAAATGTCTGTGTGTGTTTTCTATTTATTATCCTCACGTAGTATGGTTAGCGTTAGGCGGAGCCCCCCCTTTCTGTAACTTATTCTGTATCTACTCGTCCCTCATTGTCATTTCTGTAATCTCCCCTTGTTTTTGTCTTTTGTATGGTCCCCTTGTGTTATGATGACCTGTGTATGGTCCCCCCTACGTTATGTTGACCTGTGTATGGTCCCCTCTACGTTATGTTGACCTGTGTCCCTCTACGTTATGTTGACCTGTGTATGGTCCCCTCTACGTTATGTTGACCTGTGTATGGTCCCCTTGTGTTATGATGACCTGTGTATGGTCCCCTTGTGTTGTATGTGTGATGTACCTTGCATTGTATACTCTTATTGTTGTGTTGCCCCATGCACACTGTTCATTTCTTTTTTGTTCTGTAAAAGGTGGACGCTTTAAGAAGGAGATTGTGGTGGATGGGCAAAGTTATCTCCTGCTGATCAGAGATGAGGGCGGTCCTCCGGAGATGCAGGTATGGTGCTTCTACAAGGATTCATGAACAGTCTGTAATTCCTGGATTCTACTCAATAGATTTCTCTTTACTTCTTCAGTTTGCTGCTTGGGTTGATGCCGTCGTCTTTGTCTTCAGTCTTGAAGATGAAATCAGTTTCCAGACTGTGTTTAATTATTACGCTCGTCTGTCCAGTTATCGCAACACAGCTGATGTCCCAATGGTGCTTGTTGGGACACAAGGTACTTGTTCTTGGATGGCCGCAGGGCTACAGTACGAATCTCCTTGGTTTGTTGTGGTGGACCAGCATGTATATTTATGTGATGTTGGATCATTCATAACTTTCCAGATTCAGCTACCACTTTCTGAAAAACTCAGAATGTCTGCTTATTTGGGGTTTTTACATCAATGCTGAGTTTTTTTTCACAATGTCTGTGTGACTGAAGAATCTTTACTATGGGGGAGAATGAGGTGAATATCCTGAGTGCTTTGTTATTTGTATGTTATGCTCTGATGTTTTTTTTCAGATGCCATCAGTGCAACCAACCCAAGAGTTATTGATGATACCCGGGCACGAAAACTGTCTAATGATCTAAAACGCTGCACTTACTATGAGACTTGCGCTACCTATGGCCTAAATGTGGAGCGTGTCTTCCAAGATGGTAGGTTATTAACATGTCTCACTGGGAATATTAATATTATCCAGTTTTTATATAGCGCTGATGTATTATGCAGCGCTTTACAAACTACATGTCATGTCACTACGTCATCTTCCTTTCCCTTCATGCTGTCCTATCTCTAATTGCCTGACGTTCTTTTTATGTTTTTCAGTGGCTCAGAAGGTGGTCGCTCTCCGTAAGAAACAGCAACTTTCCATAGGTCCATGCAAATCGCTTCCCAATTCCCCAAGCCACTCCTCTGTGTCTGCTGCCACCATTCCATCCATGCACATCAACCAGGTGAGAGGCTGAGCCAGGATCTCTTTTCCAGTAATGGCATTCATTGCACTTGTTTAGCAATATTCACCATTGTTTTTCTGAAAACCTGCTGCATAACATTTTATGTGAGCATCCATAAAGTAGATTTCCTTCCTTATGAAAATAATGTAAATGACTCGGCCACTAAAATAGAGGTACACATACCTGCAGGAGATTTCATTGCTTATGAACAGTTTTGGAAGCAGTAAAATAAGTTGAGATATATATATATATGTATATATATTTAAAAAAAAAATAATCAGTATTCCTAAAAAGTTCTTTTTACTCTAAAGCCATGGTCATGTGACGCCCCAGTCCTAGTCTGATTTCCTGTTTACAGGAGATAGGGCCTTCTTTATGTGTCCACGTCACTGCATACGTGGCATATACACTTTCTGTTGGATTTCTAGTGGGCGGGTTCCCTCAGAATCTAGAGAACATTTGCAGCCATGGATTATAGGGGGTCCTCACATCTATAAAAATAGACATTAGGCAATAGACAAAGATTTAGGGCTATAATGCTTAAATTATTAAGGAAAAAGAAGTGCAGGTTGTGTTAGTTGGGGGATTGGAGGATAAATACTGCCCCAGAGATGAGTATTGCTTTGACTATTTTGTCTGTTGTTCTTCTTGGTGTCTATGAGCGTGGATTTTAAATTCCTATAAAACAGAAGCGTTCCTTTGTAGTCTGATAGTGTAGTTTAGGGCTCCTCCATCAAGCTGAGATGGGACATTCTCTGGAGGGGACTCCTGGTGTTGTTACAGGTGTCCAGGTTGGGAGCCCTTCTATTGGGTAATTTATTCCACACTTCTGCAGCATTCAATCTGTGTATATTAGAGAAGTACTACTTTGTTTTTTCTTTATCTACTGGTAGTCATGTTTAAATAATAAATTAACTGAATTGATGTCATCATTGTGAGCATTGGGGTGCTCTGGCCTGTAGTTTGCTGCATGTTATTGTACTGGAGTTCAGTTTTGATCTGGTTTATTTATTTAATTCTTTGTAGGCCACAAATGGTGCGGGAACATTCAGTGACTACTCCTCCTCCGTTCCCTCTACTCCCAGTATAAGCCAACGTGAACTACGCATCGAGACCATTGCAGCCTCCAGTACACCAACTCCAATACGCAAGCAAAGCAAACGTCGTTCAAACATCTTTACAGTAAGTACATTGTATCAGAAGCTTCAGCTTTTCTTTCAGTTTCAGGGGAAGGAATAACAGAGGCGTGTAGCACGGAGGCGTGTAGCACAGAGGTGTGTATGTAACGCAGACATATAACATGATTTTAAAAACATGTTATCGGACTCCACAGGGCCAACACGATGTCCTAGAGTTATATAGTCTGTAAAGCTGTACACAATCTGTACAAAATAATATTGCTACAGCTTAACACATCTAAATAGGCAAAGTACGCTGCGAGTAATGCACTTCTAGACTGGAAAGAGGAATCCAAATATAGGACAACACTTTTCCAGACTGACCCAGAGAGAAATACGGATCTAAACTAGTGAGAGGAGCCGCACCAGAGAGTACTACACCTCTAGACTAGTGAGAGTAACCACGCCCGATAGTATTAATCATCTAGACTAGTGAGAAGAGCCACACCGGAGAGTACCACACCGGAGAGTAATACACCTCTGGACTAGTGAGAGGAACCACACCGGAGAGTAATACACCTCTGGACTAGTGAGAGAGGAATCACTGGTTTGGAGAGCATAGCCCAGCTTCTTGTAAAACAGTTTTGCAATGCTCAGACACATACAAGCCTAATGTGATCTGATGGCAGTGACTGAACTTGGGTGGTTTACCCCAGAAGTGCAGTCACATCTGAGATAGCTTTAAAGAAATGTTTCTGTTTCCCTTGTAGACTGTGTAGGGATAGGTAGAGCCCCTTTCTGTAACTGTCTTTATCAGAATTTATGTTTCTTTTCTTTTTGTTTTTTTTTATTGTGATTGTGTTTTGTGGTGGTGTGAACTTTGTACCATAAAAGTAATGCTGATAAACAGTTGGTATTTGAAAGCTTGTTGTGTATTTGTTTCTTTTTTATCCCTGGTTTCATTTCCCTTGTTCTGTGTTCAGTAATGGAAGGGCTGCTCAGCGGTCCTTCCTTCCTTATTGGCATCACATGATTCCCCCTCATGCACTCCGACCCCTCGGCTCCGCTCTTCATTCTCACCAATAGGAAGGACAACTAGAGTCCAGCACTGAGGACCGTCCTGTCGTTTTCGCCCATAACAGCAGGCTAAATGTAACTTTTTTGTTTTTTGGCTGTTCCACCTTCAGATGGCCTAAATAAATTGAATAACTTGCTTATCTGCCCCACGTTCCTAGCCTGAGTTTAGATGTAAAGAAGGGACACAAATCGGGAATAAACCTTGTGAATATTACAATTCATTTTATTCTGAGAGGATTTTTGAGTATTAACGGGAAAGACTGTCCACCTGTGCCCCTATTTTACTAGTTAGTCTTTTTTCCAGTGATGTTAAACTTTATAAATTTCTGGATGATTTAATTGGAGCCCCAATTTCATGGTTTTGGCTGTACGAAGGTTACGATCATCTTACGATCTCACCATTCAGTTTAGTTATAATGGTATTATAGGCTTTCATGGTCAGATAGGGGAAAGGAAGCAATCACATGTATGGTGACAAAAACAGAAGAATTTTGATAACAGTTTGGGGAAAACCATCCAGAGAGTAAGATATTTGGGGAATTTAGGTATATATCCCAATTAATGTACAGCACTGCGTAATATGTTGTCACTATACAACACGGTTTATTAATGATAATGAACCAGTTCATCGCTGATCTACGAATAACTTAAGGAGCCGAGCCTAAAGAATAGCTTTAGCTTTATTGCAGTTAATGGGTACGGGAAGGGGGTTGCAGGAAAAGTCACATTGGCTGGAATAGGGGAACCACAGATGTTAAAAATAAAATATTGCTATTTAAAGGTTAAGCTGTATTTTTGGTAATCTGATGGTGGAAAGCACATGTAGTTCTGATCCGTACCATTTTTGGGCTACATTTATACAAGCCCTTCAGTCCAGATGTAGCTTCGCTCCTCTTCCCCACACTGTCCCAGTACATCTTGGCATGTGTCCTGGGGCAGTTCCTGTGTACCTACCAGTGGGGTCTTCTACATTAGTCTGAATGTGCCTTCATATGACCCCTGCTAGATAAGTGTACCCGTCTTGTGTCCTCACTCTCATAAGGAAAGTTCCTTGTCTTTTGTCTCTCTGTAACCCTCTCACACTGTCCTTTGTCTGTCTCTTCTATCCTTTCCCTCCTTCTCGCTATACATGGGCCAATAAGTTTCCTTCCTTTCATTTTTGCCCCTGAAATGGGTGCCCCCTGGGTTTGGGTCTCGCAGTGTTAAAAAACATTTCTAATAGACCACAATGTTTTATTCCATCCAATTTCCATCCAGCATCCATTCTTCCATGTTAATCGGTTGAATGTTCCTGTCATGCCCATTGCAGTCCCTGTATATATTTATAAGACAAGTTTATGTCGGCCTGTCATTGCTCAGAGTGATGTGTCAATGTGAGAGTCTCCTCTCTCTCTCGTCCCTTTTCTGTACTGGAACCTTTCACCTTTTCTAGACTGGGACGTTTCAGAGGCTTCCGCTGGCTCCTCTGCCACCTCCTCAGAGCCGTGTGTCTGTCCTGCGCAAGTATCTGACTGCTCACTCTACCAACTGCCCCTGAGTGGTGGCCTTACACCCCATCTTCCTCCCTCCTGTGGGGTAGAGACTGAACGGAACTATACGGGACATACCCTCCTCCTCCTTCTCCTCTTCCTACTCCGTGCCTGGGCAGGTGATGCTGAGTGCTGGAGACCCTCCACCCTGCAGCTTGCACGGACCCATCTCCTCCTCTTGCTGCTCCCATAGCCTTGGAAAACACATGGAGACTTGGATGTGGGGGATCCACGTGGGAACCCCCACCCTTACCCATCTTATTGACATGCTGCTGTTTTTTCTTCCTGTCTGAATGTAATCCTTGTGCTGTGTATCTCCATGGAAGCACTTTTCTGGAGCCAGCGTTTATTGCGGATTGTACTTTCCTGCACCTGCCGCCTGTACATAGAGAGATCTATCGCAGACTCACCGGCCATCTATAATGCTGTTTTGTACTAGATTTCTTCTCTTCATTCTTGAATTCTGTTCTGGTGACAGTCTGTATTCAATAAACTGGTTGGAATGGATCTGTCTGCCTGTGTCTGTCCCCTTCATGCATGTGACATTCCATGCTTTTTTCCAAGCAGGATTCCCGCTGCCGCACAGGATAGGGGTAAAACGCAGGGTCTGTATGGGTGGGATGTTGGCGTGCAGTGCTTGGCCTGCACTGCAGCATATGTGTGCGTGTGCAGTACTCCTTCCTTTCTGTTCCTGATGTTTGTCTGCATGGTGCTGTCTTTGTGTACCTCCTCCTGTGTGTGTGCCACCCTAATCTCCCGTGGACCCCTTTCTAATACCTTCTTAAACAGAAACTGCCCCAGTTCCTACACCTGTTTTGTATGGAGTTCCCCTGTCCTGTGTAACGGGTGTGAGTGTGCACACTGCTCCCTCCTGTACCATTGTAATGTGTGGCTGTATCTTGTTCTCTTCCAGTCTCGGAGGGGCGCAGAGGTGGACAGAGAGAAGAGAGCCCCGGATTGTAAATCTGAGAGTGTTGGCAGTGGAAGAGCCATTCCTATCAAACAGGTGGGGTTCCCCCTGAACGGTGCGTGTGTGCGTGTGTTTGGGGTGGAGTAGAGAGGTCTAGTAGCTCCTTGTAATGCTGCGGCGCCAGCCGGAATCCAGCCTATGTCACTGCACTCTCAATGTGTTTGTCACAGTGCTTTGTGTTTGTGGCTTGTGTTGCTTTGTACATCTGCTTTACCTATGTATGGATATTGCTCATTATCTCTGGGGGGTGGGGGAGTAGTAGCCCACTAACTACCAGAACATCACATCGTTTATTGAGTCCGTGGTCTGGCCACCATTCATTGCCTGGTGCTGAGCAGTGATGTGGGCTCCATCTCGGAAGCTCGTGATGGAAAATGTACTAAGAATTGTTTCTAACAACCACTTAGATTCTTACTTCCAGAAAGAAGGAACGACCAATGTGCTGAAGGCCGAGGTCAGTACAGCTAACACACCGCTGAAAGTTTATTCTTGGTGCTGTAGTTGGTGTAAAATGTTAACCACATAACTCACATGGTCATTATTATATTCACCATAAACCTGTGCTAAACATAGCTGTATATAATAATCAGAACCCTTAATCTATATATTATCCAGTGTCATGGCTAGAGAGAATTTATTGTCTCTCTCAATATTTTCTATCCTGATAATTACACATGTTATGATAGGAATTACCCCCAATGGGGACACAAGCAGTAAAGACCAGAACAGGCACTAAGAACCCACTTTGCTGTCTGTGTTCATGTTGGAGATTCGTCTGTCTGGGTGTGATGGTGGGGAAATGGCACCTACAGACACCCTGACAATGCTTCTAGCCCCACATTAAACACCGTTTGTGTTCAGCACACATATATACAGAATCCATGTGTTTCATATACAAGGTGATGAATGAGCTTCCAGCAGACCAGGGCTTTATCCTCCCAGTCCACCTTATTTAGGGAAGGATCTGTGAGCTCTAATATTACCCAGCATGATTCTTCTGGTCCTCTCAGTCTGTAACTAGGAATCCAATTGGTTGTTATGGAACAACACAGATGTACTGGACTACTGGCTCCTATTTCTAGAAGGTTGTGGGTTCCATGTCTTTGGGTAAAGTAGTCTGACCACAGCACAGATTATATTGGCAATATAAAGTGAACCTGACACAGATGTGCAGTGGTAGAAAACAAACTATTAGAGATAAATGTGAACTGTTTGTCAGAATAAGCTTTAGATCCAAATATTGACCACTGGAGATCTAAGCTAAGAGCAAGTTTTCCTATAAAACTCCATACTGGCCCTTCCCTCCCTTTCTGGGAGCTTCCTATTGGTCCATATGGCCACTCATTACATGGTATCCAATAGGAAGAATCAAAAGCTGGATTGAGCAGAGCCAATCTCCACTTCTGCCCAAATCTTTAAATCTGTAGACCAATAAGCGTTTTTTCACAAGTCACTTCTGCTTGTGTTTCTTTATCATTTGCTCAATGCTTTGCTGATGAGTTTTACTCCACCTAGTACCAAATTCCTCATCCTGCTGGCCAGTACATGGCTGTAGCAAGCAGAAACTTGCAATATATACTTTAGCAGAGGTGGGGCACATCCACAGTCATGTAACACCAGTACTTGTGTCCAGATTGGAGTTATGGCATCACTGCTTTTCATATAAGGTGGGAAAGCTTTAAAGTTTTCTGGAGACAAGTGAGCAAATAGTTTCTACATATATGTCATCACTAATTCAGAGATAAAAATGATGGTGTCACTGCATCACTGGTTATCATATGTGACATCATGATTTTCCCAGGTATGAGTAGTGATGCCTGGTCCTGCAAGGTTTATATTTATTTTGGTCTATACTATTCTTCGATAGAGGGGCTTGTTTACAGATTTCTGTCTGGTTTCTTGGGTTAAAAAAGACACATATATCCTGAATTCCAGGCAAACTGATGAAAGCTGTATTTGTATTGTTTTATGGTCCAGTTTCTGATGTATGCAAGGTTTCAGAGTTTATCATACTTTATATGAAATATGATTCTGATTATCACTGCTTACACAAGAGATAAGAAACTGAATATACAGGTTAATGTCTGGCAGAGAATCAGTGATGGGGCACCACTGAAATCCGGGTTCTTGTTCAGCTTGGTATTGCTCATATATTCAGGAACCTCGTCCTTGGCAGAGTTGGGGTTTATATTTGTGCTTAATACAACAAAGGAATAGATACCCCTGTCAAGCAGTACCCGAACACATAGCTGTTATGCTTCCCGTTTTAATCATCCAATATTATGAGAGTTTTAGGAAACAGAAACAAAATGGGGCTTAGCCCCCCCCCCCCCAAATTAGGCTAAGGCACAATGAGCTTTGTTTAAATGTGTTAAATATTATTCCAACACATTGCAATTGTTCAATATCACACAGCTTTTGACCTGTAGTTCAAGCATGCCTCATGGAAGGATGCTACAAAAATTCTTCCATTGATTCTTGTTCATTTGTATGGAAGAGGGGCCATAATCCAGGCCAAGGTGTTCAGTTTTAGGTGTTTCCTTGCTGAGTGTGCTTATTTAGCCAACACAGAACATTGAGTATTCCAAATCTTAATCATGTGAAGATATAAGGGAAAGAGGCCAAGGCAGTATATGTTACAAAAGAGTGAAAAGCAGCTTTATACATAAAGAGGACATAACTCAACCAGGTGTTTGGTTACTATCATTACCCACTAAATTCTTCATGAGCATAATATAGATCATAAAGGACGTCCATTCTACCAACAAGGATCGACCTCCAGTCCCGGACATCTGAAAACGAGTTGCTTCAAGGCAAATAATATTCTTCCTATGGACAGTAATACCCAGGGTGCCCCATAACTATAATAATATGTAGATTCATCTTAGAATAAATATGGAATATTTTATCCCACAAAGGTTTGACTAATGAACAGCTCTATCAAACATAAGGTGAGTGCCGTTATTCTGGGAGCAATACCAGCAAATGCCAGAAGTTGATGGAAAGAGTTCATTCTGAGTGGTCCGGTGTCGTTACCATCTAGAGATAAGTTTATAATTCTACTGTAAAAATTAGTTAAAGAGAAAGCACATATAAAAGCCTATCGCTAATCCTCATCTGAGAAAGGCTTCTCTAATTCCCTCTCCCAGTCAACTGTCATAGCACAGTTCACTGACTGGGGAGGTATAGAAGACGAGAAATAAGTCTAGTATTAAAGGAAAGAGGTAGGTAAACATGGAGAATTACAGGTACATCCAAAGCATAAAGTAAATGTAAGGATGGAAAAGTCCAGCAAGGAGGAAATTAGAATTATATGAAAAATCTGTGAGCAGTCCAGGTTACAAAAATTAAGATATATTTGGACATGTACAAGTCAGAGAACTGGGGCAGAGAGAAAGCACTGAGCTTTGAATGGAAGGGAACAATTTAAGTAAAACTACAGGGCAGGGAGCAATATCCTTCTTAAGAGCAACACCATAGGAAGCGAGGAAAGACATCCTCAAAACATTACCTCTCCATATGGGGAGGATCTGCCAATTCCTGATTCCTGATGATGATTATTATGATGAAATTAGGAGGAAAGCAAAAGTTAAAGATGATTGAGGGAATGAAGGAATAATGGCGCAGGAACAAGTGGGAAGTTGCAAAGGAAGATTTTGTTTCCTGTAGGGTAGAGGAAGAGAGGAAGATGTTGAGTTTTGGAGGCGTTCCCCTAAAATTACTGGGAGAACTGAATATAGAAAATGTGTCTAAAATGCTGGTAAATAGTAAAAAGAGAAGAGGTACCATACAATAATATAAATATACACATAAAAGAGGCCCTATCTCCAAATCCTTCATAGAAAGATTGCTGTAGAGGGCTACTCCTAAGTATTCCATGGTATAGTAAGCTGGAAATGAGAAATTAATACTCACCATCACAGAGGGCTATGAATATGGAAATAAAGTTGTTCCTTATGCCTAAATATTGCAGAATAGCTCAGAGGAAACACCATATTACCTTTTCAAAAGCCTTCTCTGTGTCATTGGGGAGGGATACAAGGGGGATGTTTTGGGTATGATGGGTTTTGAGATGATTAGCAATCACTTTGGCATATAGTTTCAGATTGGTGCTGATTATGTAGATGTATTGAAAGCTCCTGGTGTCTAAGGGGTCCTTATCAGGGTTGTAAATGACTGTAATATGGGCTTTATGGAATTTAAAGAAGTAGAATTGCTAATCCAAGAACAAAAAGGAGGCCATATGGTCTGGTGGCCAAGTGGGAGGTGAAGGGACTGGGCATTTACCAGAAGGGAAGTACCCATATATTCAGAAAACCTTCCTGGTAATAGCCAAAGAATAAGCTAATGCCTGTCGCCATTTATCCCCATCAAAATATATACGGAGCCACTTTTTACCAAGTATTAATTCATCTGGTCAGATGTACAATTATGCAGTTTTCATGCTCATTCAATTTTTGGAAGAGCATGTCAATCTGTAAATGGTTAGATTTTTTAGGATGTGTTGCATAAAAATAGATTGAATCATTTATTTAAGCATTTCCCAAATAAGTACTCATCCTGCCAAATCCCACTCTTGGTTGCTTGCATTTGCCCATCAGAGTCATCTAAAGGGTTTAAGTAAAGATGAGACCGGGCCACAATGATCAGTTTATCAAGTTCACTGATGTATTAGCATGGAATACTTTAAATCAGACATGGTGAAGAAGATGACATGATATCAGAGTGGTGATTAATGGTGACAGACATATCTTGCATCTACAGTACAGAGAATACTATATATATATGTGAATTCTACTTGCTGGTAACTTCTATAGGAGAGAAAATAGATGTGTTTGAGCTGTAAGGAATTTGTAGCTGTCCCCAATATTACTATTTACAGCAGTTCCGTGCTGGAGGTCGCTCACCCAACATAAGAACATCATAAAGAACACAGAAGACCACAAAATATCCCCTCTTGCCAGGAAGATTGGAGAAAAGATTAAGCTAAGAAGTCTAGCAAGTGCAAAACATTGGAAAATCATTGTACACATGGATCATTTGGCATCTTCTGTACAAATCGTTAAATCAGCATGGACAAAATTCACTTAGAAAGATTCCATCCTAGTAAAGGAAATAAATGGCCACTGAACACACAATAAAAGTCAAAAGACAAAATTATTTACTTTCTGTAAAACTGAATTTGAACCTTGGACATACATGGCAGAGTAACAGATTGGCTTTAATGCCCTGTTGCCTTTGGTGCCTTTCTATGTTACCCCACTGCTTCAGTCAGCACCAGGAAAGGCCAATCTAAAGACTTTGGCTGATCCATTTGAAGTTTGCATTGGACTAAGATTTTTCATGTTAAACTGTTACCAAGTACCTGAGCTGTCACATACTCTGGTATATTCAGGAATAAATAACATTATGGGGACTGTGACTGAAGGTGAACCCTCCTAATGGTAACATAAGCGGACATCTTTCCACAGCTACCCAGTAAATGCCCGCTACCATTTATTTCCCCCCTCATATTCCAACCAGCCTTACCTGTCAACCCCATATAATCCCTCATACCCCTACCAGCTTAGCCTTTCAACACTCTGTACCCCTCATACCTACCACCAGCACTGACCATCAACTCTGTATAACTGCTAATACCTGCACCAACCTGGCCCCTGAGCCCTGTGTACCCTCATACCCTCGCCACTCCAGCCCATCAACCCTATATAACCCTACATACCCCCAACAGCATGTCCGATGTATATCCTGTTTAACTCCACTAGCTCATCAATCCTTTGCATTCTTTATACCACTGCTTGCCTGGCCAATACACCTTATATACACTACCAGCCTGGCTCATCAATTCTATTTTGCCACTCATATCTCATCAGGCTGGCCAATGAACCATATATGTCCGTCATACCCTCATTAGCTGGGCCTATCCACCCCTATTTAGTCTTTATACCCTCACTATGACATGTTTTATATCTGGGATATGTTTATTTCCCCAGTGGTTGAACTGGATGGACTTATGTCTTTTTTCAACCTGACTTACTATATGTACTATCCTGACCTATGTGGTGCAAGTAAATTGGGGAAATGGTTTGTTAAACTGAATTTCCTGACAATCATATAACCCCTTAAACCTTTATCAGCCAGACTATTTGCTCTATATACCCTTTTACCTCTACAAGCCTAACCCATCAAACCCTAAAAGAAAAAAAACCCTCCGTTTCTACCAGCCTGACCCATCAACCCTATATAACCCTACAAATCCATCCCACCAACCTGACTCCTCAGTCTTATGGAGCCAATCATTCCTCACCAGCCTCTTAGCCTTAGAGTAAATCTTATGTACCCCTCATTCCCCTACCAGCCAAACTCGTTAACCCTATATATCCCTCTTACCCCCACCACTCAAGCCTAACAACCATATGTACTCATTAAACCTATTTACTGCACCCCACCAGCTTGGCCCCTGAACTCCATGTAATCCCTCATAAAGCACCAGTGTGGCCCATTAACCCTATATTTGACATCAGCCCCATGTACCCCCTTATGCCCACCAGCCTGGACCATAAGGCGGAGGTATGGGGGGGATTACCGTATGTAGGGTATGATTTGTTAAAGTAAAGAAAACTCACTTGAACCAGAAATGAATTTATTAGAAAAGAAAATACCTCACACCCACAGCTGCTTGGTGTTACTTTACCCTGTTTACTGCTGGGAAAGCCGAGGGACTGAAACCCGGTGAGAATGTGCTCCTGCTCTATACTGAGTCAGTGGGTCTTTTTAGCTGCAGGTCAGGGAGGCTTCCAGATTAGCATTTTAATGCAAAATCTAAGTTTTGCATCTGATAGGGATCTAACTTTGGCCCAAAATACTAAGACAATCCCATATATGCTATGATGTACATCTAAGATTATAGGACTGATATTCTGAAAGCAAACATAGGTTGGAACCCCGCGGCAGCTGATAAAGGGCTTGGTGACTCCTGGCACCTTGCCCCAGTGTATATGCTGGTTGTTGGTGAACCAGAATTCGAATGTTTGGCAGCTAGTGCCCAACAACTCCTCACTTCTGCCACCATTCCAATCCTGTGGGGTGGCTGTGTGGAGATAGTACAGGTATCATCTTGACTATGGGCATGGTTCCCAGACATGAGGAAGTGATCATTGCACCACAACAAGGAGTTTCTAAAGTTCAGTTATCCTTTATCACTTTTTGCATTAAAGTTTTTGTATCGACATTTATAGCTAAAACATTCCAAAATCGTTTTCTTCCAAGGGGCCATTTTACTCTCATTTTCACATAGACTTGTGTACCTGTATCTGTTTCATGTTGATCTGCTATGAAATCTGACAGCTACCTATAGCACTGAAGCAAACATTGCTGGGTTTGTGAGCACTATAGCACGATGGATCAGATCCCTTTAAGGCAGAGAAATGTTTTACATACATTTTTTCATTATTACAATGTATGATTATTGGGGATTATACCAGTCCTGGTATGTGCAGCTGCTCCCCCTTGGCATGTGCTAAGGAAAGAGCACAGCTCCCATGATGATTTTCTGAACTGAAAAAATATGACAATGTAGTCAAATGAAAAAAAAAACAATTGCTCAGTTTAAATCTACCCTGGGAAAATGTATACTGGAAGGATAATACCTAGTTTGTACATGAAATAAGTTAATATGTTGGCGCCAAATAAATAGTTTAAGACTACTTATCACATGATATCTGGCATATATATCACATGATATCAGGCACATATATCACATAAGATCTGGCACTTATACATATATCATGATATATGGCATATATATATATCACATATCTGGCACATACATTACATATACAGTGAGGGAAAGAAGTATTTGATCCCCTGCTGATTTTGTATGTTTGCCCTCTGACAAAGAAATGGCCGGTCTATAATTGTAATGGGAGGTTTATTGTAGGTGTGAGAGACAAAATAACATCAAAAGAACCCTCAAACACCCCGTGCTGAAAAGTCAGAGCTTGCTGTGCATTGTAATTAGTTAAAAAAATATTTGATCCCCTATCAACCAGCAAGATTTCAGGCTCCCTGGTGTCCTCCCTGTGTGCAGTTATCGAGCTGAGATTAGGAGCACCTTCTGTAAGGGATCCAAGCTTGTTACAGTACCGGTATATAAGACACCTGTCCACAGAAGCAACCAATCAGATTCCAAACTATCCACCATGGCCAAGACCAAAGAGCTGTG
Source organism: Pyxicephalus adspersus (assembly GCF_032062135.1). Taxonomy (NCBI): domain Eukaryota; kingdom Metazoa; phylum Chordata; class Amphibia; order Anura; family Pyxicephalidae; genus Pyxicephalus; species Pyxicephalus adspersus. The sequence continues at coordinate 147,692,406 of NC_092862.1, forward strand.
TAAGGACGTCAGGGACAAGATTGTAGACCTACACAAGGCTGGACCGGGCTACAAGACTTTGCCAAGCAGCTTGGTGAGAAGGTGACAACAGTTGGCGTGATAATTCACAAATGGAGGAAACACAAAATAACTGTAAATCTTTCTCGGTCCGGGGCTCCATGTAAAATCTTCCCTCGTGGAGTTGCAATGATCATGAGAACGGTGAAGAAGCAGCCCAGAACTACACGGGGGGAACTTGTCAATCATCTCAGGGCAGCTGGGACTATAGTCACCAAGAAAACAATTGGTAACACACTGCCCTGTGAAGGCCTAAAATCTTGCAGAGCCCGCAAGGTCCCCCTGCTCAAGATATCACATGTACAGGCCTGTCCGCAGTTTGCCAATGAACATCTGAAAGATCCAGAGGAGAACTGGGTGAAAGTGTTGTGGTCAGATGAGACCAAAATTGAGCTCTTTGGCATCAACTCAACTCGCCATGTTTGGAGGAGGAGGAGGAGGAATGCTGCCTATGACCCCAAGAACACCATCCCCACCATAAAACATGGAGGTGGACACATTATGCTTTGGGGGTGTTTTTCTGCTAAAGGAACAGGACACCTTCACTGCATCGAAGGGACAATGGACGGGGCCATGTACCGTCTAATCTTGGGTGGGCACCTCCTTCCCTCAGCCAGGTCATTGAAAATGGGTCGTGGATGGGTATTCCAGCTTGACAATGACTCAAAACACACGGCCAAGGAAACAGAGTGGCTCAAGAAGAAGAACATCCAGACCTTAATCCCATAGAAAATCTGAGAAGGGTGCTGAAGGTTCGAGTTGCCAAACATCAGCCTCGAAATCTTACTGACTTGGAGAGGATCTGCAAAGAGAAGTGGGACAAAATCCCTCCTGAGATATGTGCAAACCTGGTGGCCAACTACAAGAAACGTCTGACCTCTGTGATTGCCACCAAGGGGTTTGCCACCAAGTACTAAGTCATCTTTTGCAAAGGGATCAAATATTTATTTTACTCATTACAAAGCACATTAAGCTTTGACTTTTAAACACTGGATTTTTGATGGTTCTTTTGTTTTTATTCTGTCTCTCACACCTACAATAAACCTTCCATTACAATTATAGACCGGTCATTTCTTTGTCAGAGGGCAAACGTACAAAATCAGCAGGGGATCAAATACTTCTTTCCCTCACTGTATATATTACATCATGTCTGGCACATATATCTCACATATATATCACATGATATCTGGTTCATCTAGTTCCCATTTATATATATCACTTGATGTCTGGCACATATATGTCACCTATATATCACATGATTTATTGCACATATATCACACACACACATATATATATATATATATATATATATATATATATATATATATATATATAAAGTAACAGCTGGCCAATGAAGACCCAGGGTGTCATCCAGGAAGATGGGTACATTTGCCCCAGATACAGGTCTCACATATGGTGGAGGATGCGGGCAGCTTTTTAAGCGGATGTTTGGAAGGCCATCATGGAGGAGATACTAAAACAGCTTGTTTTGGCCAATGCCAACCAACAGCAGCCCAATGCGGAGCAAAAACTTACTAACCAACAATTACTGCTAGGTCTAGAAACCCAGCGGCATGCGCTGGAACAAGCGGAAGCTCGTCACAAGGAATTGTTAGAAATACAAGCACAGAGCTACCAACAACAATTAGATGCACTAAAACAGCAGATATCTTTATGAGAGCAGACTGACTCCGAGAGTGCTGGGATACACCAGCTTTTCGGGTAAGCCATTTATTGCCGAAAATGACTGCGGATGATGATCCTGAGGTGTTTTTGACCACAACTGAAAGAACTACGGAGAGGGAAGGTGGGCCTAAGGAACAGTGGGCAAGATTGGTGGCCCCGTTATTATCTGGAGAGGCCCAAAAAGCCTAATAAGACCTGGAGCCATCTGAAGCAAGCGACTATGTCTGCATTAAGGCACAAATATTGGCTCAGCTGGGTGTCACCCTGGCTGTCCGGGCCCAATGGGTGTATACCTGGTCTTATCGAACAGGAAAACCTCCCAGATGTATGACCTGATACATCTAACAAGGAGGTGGGTACAACCGGAGCTGGTGTTAGGACCGCAATTTGTAGAACGGGTTGTTATGGACCGATTCATATAGTCCCTCCCTGTTTCCATACAAAAGTGCGTAAGCCATGGAGACCCGTCGTCAGCCGACAAGCTGGTGGACCTAGTGGAAAGGTACTTGGCTGCCGAGAGCTTAACTGCCTCTCGTTCAGTACTCACAGACTTTCCACCCCAAAACTAGACCATCTCCAACTGTGGGTAAGAGTGAACCAAGGGATGGAGGTGGAGAGAGCAAAAAAAGGGGAGCCAAACATGTTATCTGTTACCGCTGCCTGGAAGAAGGACATATTGCTGTGAATTGTCCTTACCAAGAGTGGCAGACATCAGTCTCTTTTTGCCACTATTGGATGCCCTTCTATACTGGGCGATGAAAAGTATTGGTGTAAAATGTATATGAATACCAAACCAATTGTGAGGCTGTTAGACTGGTAGTGTGGTAATGCTGGTGAAAGCTGAGCTAGTGGCTACAGAGACCTCCTGTCTTAAAAGCGTGGGGGTAACTTGTACACAGGGATACTGGGGAGTATCCTGTGGCGTTAGTGTCTTTTGAGACCTCTTTGGGTAAATTTTGTCATCAGGTGGGGTTAGTTCCCATATATATCCACCATAAGATGCAATCATCGGGAGGGATTTACCAAAATTCAGGGAGCTCTGGGATCGCCCACCCCATGCAGTGCTGGCATCCTCAGAGCATGAGGCCACTGAGGAGTCCTCTGATGATTGTGGGAGCACTCCAGGGTTTCCTTTGTCTGTGCTGAAGAACCGGCGACTTCGGGGGAAACCAGCAAAGCCTGGATTTCTCTGACCTTCAGGTACATAAAGAGAACTTTGTTACAGAGCATTTGAAAGACCCCACACTGTTTAAAGCCTGGGAGAATGCCATAAAAATAGATGGGAAGCTAGTGCACCCAGACGAGAGGGTTGCATTCCCATACTTTAATATTGAAAGGGACCTACTCTATCGGGTGTCACAAAGTGGAGGGGAAACCATTGAACAGCTAGTGGTACCCAAGCCGTACCTGAAATTGGTGTTAGACCTGGCCCTTGGGCACCTCCTAGGGGGGGGGCATCTGGGGGCTGAGAAAACCAGAGACCGAATAGTCCAGAGGTTCTGTTGGCCAGGGGTCGCCAAGGAAATGGAAATGTACTGTGCTTCCTGTCCAGCATGTCAGGTGTCTGCCCCAATGCCACATTTTCGTAGCCCTTTGGTTCCCCTCCCCATCATTAAGGTCCCTTTTGAGGGGATTGCCATGGATTTAGTTGGCCCATTGCTAAAGACAGCTAGGTGCCATCAATATATCCTAATCATAATGGACTACGCTACTCGGTATCCTGAGGCAATTCCTCTCCAAAATACATCTGCTAAAACCATAGCCCGTGGGCGTACCATAGGCGTGGCCAAAGAGGTACTTACTGATCAGGGAACCCCGCTTATGTCCCGAGTAACTAAAGACCTTTGTAAACTCTTAAAGGTGACAGCTCTGCAGATCGGTGTATCACCCTCAAACAGACGGCTTAATGAAACGTTTTAACAAAACATTATACCAGATGTTGCGGATAAAGATGGATGGATGGATAAAGACGGGAAAAATTTGGACTGTCCACTCCCCTATTTGATGTTTGCTATCCAGGAGGTACCCCAATCCTCAACCAGATTCTCTCCCTTTGAATTATTATATGGGAGGCACTCCAGGGGACTGTTAGATATTGCTAGGGAAACATGGGAAAGTGAATGTTCCCTTCATAGAAGTGTCTTAGAGCATGTGGCACAAATTCAGAACAGAATTGCGCAGGTAATGCCCATGGTTAAAGAGCATCTGACCCAAATGCAGTTGGCGCAGCAAAGAAGTGGGGTGCACATATCTGTACTTTTGCCCCTGGGGATAGTTTTTGTACTAGTTCCCACGGTGGAAAGTAAATTCCTAGCCAAATGGCAGGGCCCCTATGAGGTCATGGCAAAACCTAGTGATGTAAATTATAAGATTAGCCAACCTGGGCAAATGTATCATGTGAATTTGTTGAAACCATGGAAAGAAAGGGAAGCATTAACTGTGAGGACCACGGAGCTACCTGCTCGGTCTGATTCTGTAATCCCAGAAGTCTGGATACCAGACACCTTGTCAAAGACTCAACAATAGAAAGCGAGAGATTTTGTGCTCCAAAATAGGGATATGTTCTCCAACTTGGCTGAACGAACATCCATGGCTACACATGATATTATCATCCCTCCAGGTGAAAGAGTAAGATTGAAACCCTACCGGATTCCTGAAGCTAGACGAGAGGTAATACGTCGGGAAGTTAAAAAAATGCTTGAATTGGGGGTTATAGAGGAGTCCAATAGCCATTGTTCCAGCCCAACTGTGTTAGTCCCCAAACCAGATGGGAGCTGGAGATTCTGCAACGATTACTCTAAGCTGAATGAGATCACAAAGTTTGATACCTATCCTATGCCCCGGATAGACGAGTTGATTGATCTGTTGGGGAATGCTAGATACATGACCACCTTAGATCTTAAGAAAAGAAAACTGCTTTTATGACCCCTGACAGAGCATTCCAATACCAAAATATGCCCTTTAGGTTACAGAATGCTCCAGCTATGTTCCAGCGGGTGATGGATAAGGTACTCCAACCCCATCAAAAATATGCTGCGGCCTACCTGGATGACGTAATTATTCAAAATACAGAGTGGGCCTCGCATTTAAAGGTTCAGGCAGTGCTAAACGCGCTGAGGAAAGCAGGGTTTGTTGCGAACCCTAAAAAGTGTGCTATTGAGCTGGAAGAAGCCAAATATCTGGGGTGCACCATTGGAAGAGGAATAATAAAGCCTCAGGAAAAGAAAGTAGAAGCCATCCAGAATTGGCCATGCCCAATTGATAAAATACAGGTCCGTGCTTTCTTAGGGATCGCCGGCTATTAGAGGCGCTTTATTCCTCATTTTGCATCCCCGGCCGTTCCCCTGACAAATTTGACAAAAGGGAAGGAATCGGTAATGGTTAAATGGTCCTTAGAAGCAGAAGCTGCCTTTGAGGCATTAAAGAAGGCTTTGTGTAGCGAGCCAGTGCTTTACCCTCCTGACTTCTTCTAAGGAGTTTTTGGTGCAGACGGATGCATCCGATGTTGGACCAGAAGCAATGCTATCCCAGGTTCAAAATGGGGATGAACACCCCATTGTTTACCTCAGTCGGAAGTTAAAGGCCCATGAGGTAAATTATGCTACGATTGAAAAAGAATGTTTGGCTGTGAAGTGGGCACCTGATTCCTAGAGGTACTATCTGCTGGGCAGACAGTTTCTGCTAATAACCGATCATGCCCCATTAAAGTGGCTTGCCCAAAACAAGGAGAATAACAGGAGGGTTAATAAATGGTTCTTAGCCCTTCAAGAATTTAGTTTTACTGTCAAGCATTGTCCTGGTGTACAGATGGGGAACGCAGATGCTTTATCTCGAGTCCATACCTACCTGGCAGCCTGTGTCCCAACCCTAAGGTTGAAACAAGAGGACAGGGTATGTAACAGCTGGCTAACGAGGACCCAGGGTTTCATCCAGGATGATAGGTGCATTTGCCCCAGATACAGGTTATATGCAGATTATTTTTCTGTGTAATCGAACAGTTTTCCTTTTGACCTGAAGGTGGGGTTGAAGTACCAGGCTGAATGACAATGAGCTTCTTTGCCAGGTGGGGGAGCTAAAGAGGCCTGGGTATGATCAGGTGTAACTGTCTCAGCTGAAACACAATGTGGAAATTAGGCCGGGGGATATAAACTCCCAGCCTGCTTTTTCCTGTGTCTCTGTTCTTGGTTGGTGAACGGGGAGGAGGTCCAAGGTGAACTGTGAGTAGAAGACACAGACTTTGTTGGAAAAGCTGTATGGTTAGGGCCTTAGAGTCCTGCACAGCACTAGGTTGGGCTGGATTGAAAGTAAAGGAATCTAATAGTGAGTTAGAGGCCAAGTGGCCAGGCTTAATTTGGCTTTTGTTTATTTTGCCTGTTTTTTTGTGAAAATAGTATTCGTGAACAAAACCCTTGATGCACAGATAACCTGCTGGCCCTGTTTCCTGTTGAAAAACACCCCCAGTTGCTACGGGCGATCTCACAATATATATATATATCACAAAATATCTAGCACATACATCACAAATATATCGCATGATATCTGACACATACATCACATATATATATCACATCATACCTGGCACATACATGACATACGAGAGGGTGCTGAGAAGTTCCTGGATAATAGTCTGAAGGGGCCAGGTCAGGTGAGTAGGGGGGATGGTCGACCAATTGGAAGCCCAGGGTGTTCAATTTGGCAGCCACAACGTTGGACGTGTGCGTATTTGCATTTTCTTGCAAAAAAAGCATCCCTTTGGTCAACTTTCCACGGCCTTTCATCTTAATTGCCTACTTCAGCTGGTCCAGGAGGTTAGCATATTACTGTCCAGTGATATTAGAGCTCTGAGGTAGGTAGTCCACCAACAGAACACCGTCTTTGTCCCAGAAAAACGGACGCCATGACTTCTCAGCACCCCCTTGTATATATCACATCATATCCGGCACATATATTTTGCATATATATCATATGATATCTGGCACATACATCATATATATGCAGTAAGCTCCATAAATATTTGGACAGACAACTTTTTCCTAATTTTGGTTCTGTACATTACCATAAATAATTTTAAATTAAACAACTCAGATGCCGTTGACCTGTAGACTTTCAGCTTTAATTTAGTGGGATGAACAAAAAGATTGCATAAAATGTGAGGAACTAAATCCTTTATTACACAATCACTTCATTTCAGGGGCAAGTAATTGGACACATGACTCAAAGGTTATTTCATGGGCCGGTGTGGGCAATTCCTTCGTTATGTCATTATCAATTAAGCAGATAAAAGGCCTGGAGTTGATTTGGGGGGGGGGGGGGGGGTGTATGTGGAAGATTTTGCTGTGAACAGACAACATGCAGAGTTCTCCATGCAGGTATAACAAGCCGTCCTTATGCTGCAATAACAGAAAAAACCCATCCGAGAAATTGCTGCAATATTAGGAATGACAAAATCTACAGTTTGGTACATCATGAGAAAGAAACAAAGCACTGGGGAACTCAGCAACGCCAAAAGACCTGGACGTCCATGGAAGACAACAGTGGTTGTCTTCCCTTCCCATGCGTGAAACACCCTCTCGTGTGTTTCACGCATGGGAAGGGAGCAGAGCTCCAGGAAAGCAAGCCTTTAAACCGCACTCCAAAACTGTGAATTAACAGTGTTGATATTGCATTTATGTGATGGAGAGACAGGGCACCCAGTGAAACAGCCAGATGCCTAGCTGGGCCATTGTTTATTTTTTTGCAAATTCTGTGGACATTTCCTGTTAACCTTGTGTTCAATAAACCCTCTTGCTGTTGTTTGGACATTCCAAGAGGGCTGCCCTTTCACCTGCCCTGAGGCTGTCCCGTTAACTTGAGGAAATCCCCCTGTGAGAGCTCACATAGAGTGAGTGGTGGAGGATGCGGGCAGTATAGGCAGCAAAGTTAGCAGCAGATTTAAAGGGCCGGTGTTCAGAGTGGTGGCAACATGGAGGAGGTCATTAAGCAACTGCTCCCTGCTAATGCTGCACAACAGCAAGCAATGCTGCATAGAAGGGGACGAATGCACAACTTTTGCGAGCACAGCAAGAGGCGGTCTGTGCCCAGCTAGCTGAAGTGACTAAGACAGTAGAGAGTGACTGGTGAGCTTTGACAGACATGATACAGCAGCTTGTTGCTTCCAGACCAGAGGGGTTGCCAGTTACCCAGGGCAACGGAAGCTCCATAAGAGCAAGCCACTTTCTACAAAAGATGACACCGTATGATGATGTGGAGGTCTTTCTTAATCTGTTTGAGAGAACTGCAGGGATGGAGGCCTGGCCTCAAGCGCAGTGGGCTGGCCTTGTCCCGTCGTTCCTAACGGGGTATGCCCAAAAGGCATATTTTGATCTGTCAGCGGAGGACACTGAGAGTTATGACAAATTAAAGACTGAGATACTCCAGCGGCTGGGTGTCACTCTGGCTGTGCGGGCCCAACGGGTCTATAAATAGACTTACCAGTCCAACAGATCACCCCCGTTCCTAGATGCACAACCTTTTTGTATCTGGTGAGGAAATGGCTAATGGCGGAGTTTTCACCGCTCCCCAGATCGCGGAGAAAGTCACTATGGCCTGCTATCTGAGAGCTCACAAAATATATATATATATTATTACCCTGATGAGTCCTAGTCCCCATTTATTCATTTATGTATTATGAACTGTTTTTTTTTTCAAGATAATATAGATACTCTGTCCAGGCAAATGGAAAAGTGATGAGTAGGAAAGGCTTATGGGTGATCTAACGTGCATTAAAAACACACTTTTGGCAAAAAAATAATGCACAGGGTAATTCTGGGGCGAGATTTTCCTTTGTTTTTGGGACCTGTGGAAGGGAGAAAAGTCTTCCACAGGTAATCCAGCCGAAAAAACTAATGTGTGTGCGCCTGATGAAAGGAACTGTTTTTGCAGGGGAAACAGAGTTGCCTCTGGAGACCTCTGTAGAGGCTGTGATGTCCAATTTAGAGGTTTCGCAAGACAACTTTGGGACAGCACATTTGCGAGATCCATACACTGGCAAGGGCATGGGAAAATGTGCAAATGATAAATGGGGTAGCCCAGGTCCCAGGACTGGAGAATGTGTTCCCCTATGTTGCTGTAAATAATGATTTGTAATATCGGGTGGATAAAGTGCAGGGGAGGTGGTGGAACAGTTGATAGTACTGCGACCCTTCAAAAAGGTTGTCTTAGATTTAGCCCATAAACATGCCTTAGGGAGACATCTTGCATTAGAGAAGACCCTGCAGTGCATCTTACTGAGGTTCTATTGGCCTGGTGTCTTCGCTGATGTAAAATGCTACTGCGAGTCCTGCCCTGACTGCCAATTGTCTGCACCAGTTGTCCACTTTCGTGGCCCACTGGTCCCATTGCCCATTATTGAGATGCCTTTTGAGAGGGTGGCAATGGAGCTGGTCAGACCACTGGTCAAGTCAGCTCGTGGGCATCAATACATCTTAGTAGTTTTAGATTTTGCCACTTGCTACCCAGAAGCGGTTCCCCTGAGAAATACGGTTTCCAGTACAATCGCTAAAGAACTGTTCTCCATGTTCTCCCGCTCAGGCATCCCTCGGGAGTTGTGTTGGCTGTTAAGTATAAAGAAACTCCGCACCTTAGTCTACTACCCCCAAACAGATGGGTTAGTTGAACGCTTCAACAAGACGCTAAAGGGGATGTTAAAAAGAGTTGTGGAAAAAGATGAGGGATTGGGATTATCTTCTCCTTATCTTATGTTTGCCAACAGAGCGGTACCACGGTCATCCAAGGGGTTCTCACCGTTCGAGTTGGTGTATGGGAGACACCCCAGAGGTCTGTTGGATGTAGCCAAAAAGACCTGGGAACAAGAGGTTACTCCCCATAAAAGCGTAATCGAACATGTCTCTTTAATGCAGGATAGAATTATGGCTGTGATGACGATTGTGCAGGAAAATTTACAAAAAGCCCAGGAGGCTCAGAGCCGAGTATACAATGGGTCAGCGAAAGTCCGTTTGTTTACTCCTGGTGACCGTGTCCTTGTTCTGGTTCCCACAGTAGAGAGCATATTCCTGGCCAAGTGGCAAGGACCATATGAGATTCTTGGGACAGTAGGGGAGGTCAACTACAAGGTTTACCATCCAAACAAAAAAAAAAAAAGCTGTATCACGTAAACATAATTAAGCTGTGGAAGGATAGGGAGACCCTCTCAGCTTTGCACCAATTACACCCACAAGAAAAAGGGGGGTTTTGAGATGTACGGGTACCAGAGGCCCTGTCACCCTCGCAAAAGCAAGAAGCAAAAGAATTCTTGCAAAGAAACTGACGTATTTTTGGAGTTGCTGGGGTGCACATATGTTATTAAACACAACATCATTACTGATCCCTAGTCCGTCAGGTCCAGATCTGCCATAAACCATATCGGATACCGGACGCCTGTAGACAGGCTGTGGAAGAGGAGCTTGCCAGAATGCTGGACCTAGGGATTATTGAAAAGTCCAAAAGTGAGTGGTGCAGCTCGATTGTTTTGGTTCCAAAGCTGGACAGGTCATTGCTTTTCTGCAATTACTTCAGAAAGCTTAATGCAATCTCAAAGTTTGATGCCTATCCCATGCCAAGGGTAGATAAACTTACGGAGAAATTAGGCCCTGCCAGTTTCATTACTACTTTGGATTTGACCTGAGGGTAATGGCAAGTTTTGTTACCAGAGGAAGCCAAAGAAAAAAAAGCCTTTTCCACCCCCCAGGGTCTGTGGCAGTATGCGAGAATGCCTCATGGCCTCCAGGGGGCCCCAGCCAGATTTCAGCGTATGATAGATGAAATATAGAGACCATATCAGCACTTTGCTGTGGCCTATCTGGATGATGTGGTCATTTTCAGCAGTGATTGGGAAAATCACCTCCCCAAAGTCCAGGGGTGGCCCAAGCCCGGGACCAAGAAGCAGGTGCGAACCTTTCTAGGCATGGTAAGGTATTACTGGCGTTTTATCCCAAACTTTGCTACCTTAGCAGCGCCTTTAACAGAACTCACAAATGGTAATGGGACTGTGATGGTAAAGTGGAGCTCTGAAGCAGAAAAGGCGTTTGGGGACTTGAAGGCAGAATTGTGCTAACAACCTGTGCTGGTCACCCCGGACTTTGAGAGGCCATTTGTAGTACAAACCGATGCCTCTAGTGTAGGTCTAGGGGCTGGCCCGTCCCAAGTGGGCAGAGGTGAGGAACACCCAGTAGTTTACCTATGTAGGAAGCTAAACCTGGCAGAGAAGAATTATAGTATCGTGGAACTGGAATGTCTGACAGTCAAATGGGCGCTAGAGTCTCTATGGTACTATTTGGTGGGCCGGCCCTTTAGGTTAATTACCGATCACACACCCTTGACCTGGATGTCCCAGGCTAAAGACAAGAATGTCAGGGTTACCAGCTGGTTTCTGTCCCTGCAGGGGAATGTAGACACCCTACCCAGGACTCATTGTATGGTGGTGGAATGTGTCTGACCCCACTCCAAAACTGTGAATTAGGAGAGAGACAGGGCACCCAGTGAGGTAGCTAGATGCCCAGACAATGGGCCATTGTTTATTTCTTCTGCAAATTCTGTGGACATTTTCCGGTACCCTCTTGTTGTTGTTTGGACATTCCAAGAAGGCTCCCTTTTTACCTGCCCTAAAGCTGCCCCGTTATCCTGAGGAAATCCCCCTGTGGGAGCTCACAATATATATCACATGATATCTGGCACATACATCACATATACAGTGAGGGGAAGAAGTATTTGGTCCCCGGCTGATTTTGTACGTTTGCCCTCTGACAAAGAAATGAGCGGTCTATAATTGTAATGGGAGGATTATTGTAGCTGTGAGAGAATAACAACAAAACAACCATCAAACACCCCGTGCTGAAATATCAGAGCCTGCTGTGCATTGTAATGAGTGAATAATATTTGATCCCCTATCAACCAGTCTGGGCTATGGCTGGGCCACTCCAGGACCTTCATGTGCTTCTTCTTGAGCCGCTCCTTTGTTGCCTTAGCTGTGTGTTTTGGGTTATTGTCATGCTGGAATACCCATCCACAGACCCATTATCAATGCCCTGGCTGAGGGAAGGAGGTGCTCAGAGAAAGATTTACAGTTATTTTGTGTTTCTTCCATTTGCGAATTATCGCACCAACTGTTGTCACCTTCTCACCAAGCTGCTTGGCAAAGTCTTGTAGCCCGGTCCAGCCTTGTGTAGGTCTACAATCTTATCCCCGACATCCATGGACGGCTCTTTGGTCTTGGCCATGGTGGCTAGCTTGGAATCTGATTGGTTGCTTATGTGGACAGGTGTCTTATATACAGGTACTGTAACAAGCTTGGACTCCCTTAGGCTAGATCTACATGAACATTTTTTAAAAACGCATTTAATTGTTCCCATTGCGTTTTTATGCACTTTTATTAGCTTTTTAAAGCTTGCCTTTAAAATACTGGAAAATGCCTATGCTGCGTTTTTATTACGTTTTTATTACGTTTTACTGTGTTTTTAACTAATTTGCATATTAAGTGCTCAAAGTGTACGAAACTACGGGAAAATGTCCCATTGAAATCAATGGAAGCGTTTACCCGTGTTTTTGGGCGTCTTCCAGCATTTTCATATATTAAACGTTGCAAGCAATGTTTAAGGTGCATGTCATTAACGTGCCTCAAGGAAACGTCCTGGTGTAGATAAACCCATTGTAATGCATGAGGATTTTTTAAACAAGGGCTTTAAAAGGTTCAGGTTAGCCCCCCTAGCGCTAATCCTGGGGTGGATTTCACTTGCAAAAAGTGGTAATCCCGAGTCACACTTGGAGTATCTTTAGAAGCCCCCCTTACCTTTGCTCCGTGCTCCAGTGGCGATCTGATGGTCCCGCTGTGATGCCGGGGCGCCGGTCCGTCGGGGGGCGTGAAATTTAGAAGCAGGTTACAATGTTATCTGCTTTTGAATAAGTTTTACAATAAAAAAAAAACTATACAACATACAATAAAAATAAAAGTACATTTTTAATTTTATATTTTATTTTAAATTACATTGTTGTCTATTATTTCATTATTTTTTAAAATTATTATTTATAATTGTGTGTTATATTATAATTTATGATTATATTATAATAAATATAGTTATCATACCCGGGAGTTAATCCTAAGAATTACAGGGCCACACTATAAACAAAAATTTCTATGCCAAAAAATTAGGATCACTTTTTGCATAAAAAAACTGACGGAATTAGAGCGCTAGGGGGGTTAAACACTGAAACCGTCTGTGTAGACTAAGACTTACAGAAGGTGCTCCTAATCTCAGCTCCTTACCTGCATACAGGGGAGACACCTGGGAGCCGGAAATCTTGCTGGATGATAGGGAATCCAATATTATTCACTCATTACAATGCACAGCAAGCTCTGATATTTCAGCACGGGGTGTCTGAGGGTTCTTTTGTTGTTATTCTCTCACAGCTACAATAATCCTCCCATTACAATTATAGACCGCTCATTTCTTTGTCAGAGGGCAAACATACAAATCAGCCGGGGACCAAATACTTCTTCCCCTGACTGTACATATCACACGATATCTGGCTAACACATCACATATATATATATTATGCTATCTAGCACATATATCACTTATATTTAGATCATATGATATCTGGCACACAAACACTTCATAAATATTTGGACACAGACAACTTTTTTCTAATTTTGGTTCTGTCCAATTACTTATTACCCCTGAAATGAAGAGATTGTGTAATAAAGGATTTAGTTCCTCACATTTATGGAATCTTTGTGTACAACTCACTGAATTAAATCTGAAAGTCTGCAGGTCAATCTGAGTTGTTTCATTTATAATAATTGTGGTAATGTACAGAACCAAAACTAGAAAAACATTCTCTGTCCAAATATTTATGGAGCTTACTGTATATTTCACATAAATATCACACACACACATATATATCACACACACACACACACACACATATATATCACACACACACACATATATATATATATCACACACACACACATATATATCACACACACACATATATATCACACACACACACATATATATCACACACACACATATATATATCACACACACACACATATATATCACACACATATATATCACACACACACACATATATATCACACACATATATATCACACACATATATATTGCTTCATTATATTTATATATATTGCTTCATTATATGAATAAAGCGTTCTGTCTGCTGGTCACAACATAACCGCTCAGCACAACGGAAAGTGCAGCCGACCACCACCAGCCAAACAAAAGCTCAAACGGCAAACTGAAATATTGTATTCCCTATTATCCCTGTGTATGGTGCTTTCTATTCTGCCTGCACTCTTCTCATCCGTCTCTGTTCTCCTTTTCCTCTTCCCCTGCTTGTATACTTCTCTCACCTCTGTGAGTGTCTCTTGTATTTATATGGTGCTGATATATTGCTAGGGGCTTCCAGTACTATATCATTAACCCAGTCCAAGGATCCATGCAAACTCCTGGCAGGCAAGCGTGCTAACCTCCGAGCCACTGTGCTGCCCATCTTACCTTTGTCCCTGGTCTCCTATGGGTGTATGGACTCACCTATATATCTCACATATATCTGTGCTCCTCTGTTTTACCTCTGTGCTACTTTCAGCTCTGTCTGTACACTCCTGTCCTCTCTGCTTTTGGGCTCTTATCCTGTTTGCTGTTCACCATTCTCCTCTCACCTCTGCAAATTATTCTTATGTCTGTCTCTGTGCTCCTCTGATATATAACTTTGTTCTCCTCTGACCTCTGTCTCTGTGCTCCTCGCCCTTTTGTTTCATCGCACCTGTCTTCTCTTTTTCTGTTTCTTCCACTAGGTGGCAGTTCTATCTCACAGAACTATTACAAGATGTCTATCCAAATGTCCTTCCCTTTCCCTGTACCTGCACACACACACACACATATATATCACACACACACACACACACACACACGGTATGTGGTCACATCGAGTTGTTTGGCTTTTTGGAAGATATTTGTAACTTGCTGTTTGCCTTTTGAGAGCTGACTAACAAATTCCGGTCCAATGGCCTGAAATAGCTTTTCTACCTGCTATGTACCTGCAGTATTTCACCTGATAATCATGTGGCCCCCTTAGGACCCCCTTAGGACCCCCAGGACTAGAAATGTGAAGCAATGAGAGCACCAATCATCCTCTTTGTCCTTATGTATATGGCCCAGGAAATGTGTTATAAAATATCAGCTACTTTATGAATTGTGATGACAGCTCAAATCAGGGGCCACAATGAATTTCTCAGTGCTTCCCTGCATTCTGCTCGGCTCATGTCTGCTGCCATTTGTTCCAATGTAGATGTGAAGAGAATGGGCCTTCCCCTCCTTAGGCCTTTTATTACAGGTGGGCGATCCCTCCAGTCCCCGAATTTAAAGATGTCTTAGTGCTTTTATATATTTATATATATTGCTTCATTATATTTATATATTGCTTCATTATATTTATATATATTGCTTCATTATATTTATATATGGCTCTCTTACCACTTGGCACTGCATCTTTAAGCTTTTTATCTTTCTGTCTTGGGGTGGTCTGCACTTGTGTTGTCCCTTTGTCATTGGGTCTGAGCCCCTCCATTTGGGATGTACTGGAGGCCGGTTTGAAAGCAGAACCCTCTACATGCCCCCCCCCCCGAGCTCCTTTATCATAAATTTCTCTTCTTGAGGGGTTGGTGTGGTAATGAAATAGAGCCTTGTATATATCCTCTCTGAATAAGGACAAATTACATATCCTGCTGGTAGGAGAGACATCATCTATAGATTTATAAAAAGATGACACTGGGTGAATGATTCACTGGGTGAATGATTAATGGAAAGAAAAATACAGGAACCCAGAACAGCATAGGAAAAAAACATAAATAACCCCAAAACCTCTCGTATATTATATGTTCCATTCCCTTTCTCCTCTTCTGTAAAATGAGATGGAGGAAATGTTCCCCTTACTGTAAAAGAAAATGAGGAAGTGTCCCTTTGGGGGGGGGGGGGGGGCTCAGTAATGGAGGATCCGGGGGTTCTGGTAGATCACATGTCTATAATCTACAAGCAGACCTGGATGTACTGTGTGATTGGGCAGCCAAGTGGCAAATGACATTTAATATAGATAAATGTAAAGTTATGTACTTGGGGGTAACAACATGCATGCTTCATACTGTCTAGGGGGAATACATTTGGGGGAGTCAGAAATGGAGACGGATCTGGGGGTTCTGGTAGATCATAGACTTAATAACAGCATGCAATGCCAAGCTGCAATATATAAAGCTAGTAAAGTACTTTCTTGTAATAAAAGAGGAATAGACTGCAGAGACGGAGACATAATCCTGTACAAAGCATTGGTCACACCACATTTGGAATATGCAGTCCAGGTTTGGGCCCCAGTTAACAAAAAGGACATTGTGGGATTGGAGAGAGTGCAGAGAAGGGCAACTAAACTAATAAAAGGAATGGAGGAGCTCCGCTATGAGGAGAGATTAGCTGAACTGAATCTATTCTCCCTTGAGAAGAGACGTATAAGGGGGGATATGATCACCCTCTATAAATATATAAACGGTCCATATAGAGAACTCTCTTCCCAATTATTCACTGTAAGGTCATTACAAAGCACAAGGGGGCGCTCTTTGCATCTGGAGGAAAAGAAGTTTAAGCTCCGGATAAGGAAGGGATTTTTACTGTAAGGGCTGTGAAAATGTGGAATAGGCTCCCTCAGGAAGGAGTTTCAGCAACTACTATAGATTGCTTTATGAAAAAGCTGGATGATTTCTAGAAGCACAGAATATAACTGGGGATTAAGGATTTAAAGATAACAGAGACTGCTGATCCAGGGAACATCCGATTGTCTCATGGGATCGGGAAGGAATTTTTTTTCCCTGCAGTAAACTGTACCAGCGTTTTTTGCCATCCTTTAGATCATCTATGTTTATAGAGTTTATGGGATAATTATTTTCCTAGTGGTTAATCTTCATGGATTTAAGTCTTTTTTCCACCTGATTTACTATGTAACTATGTAAAGTGAGGTGGAGGAAGAGTCCCGTTTGTAGCAGGATTAGTGAGGCTTTCGGATGCTACCACTAGAGGGCCACCCAAGAGTTAAATACAGAAAGCAGAAACACTGAACGTGTATGGTGGGTTTGTGTAGTCTGTGCCCTTGTGATCATCTTGTGCGCTCCTTCCCACACTTGTTCGGATGGAAGTGAGTTAATAAGAAGAAAACATTATAATGTAACAAGGAGGTTTGGCCATAATGAGCAAGCAATGGTCATGTAATGATCTGATTGGCTGAGATCAATGTATAATTGTACAGATATAATTGAACTGAGTTCCAAATCCGACATTTTCTTGATACATGGAAAGAAATGCCAGCTTCTCCCTGTCTGACTCCTCCCAGTTAGATACCAATGTGCTCCCCCTGGGATAAATGGAGTCATGTGATCTTGCTGTTGGAGCTGTTGATGTTTTGGACCGTTGAACGCATCCAATAAAGATAAGTGCAAACTTTTATAGAAGCAGTGCCTCAGTGTTTTGTGCCCTTCTTGGCATTTATTGTCCCACAAATACGTCCCACTTGTTAAACCTGTGCTGTTATTACAGTGATTTTTGTTTCTCTTTTTTCAGGGTGTCCTCCTTAAGAGAAGTGGTAAATCTTTGAATAAAGAATGGAAGAAGAAATATGTTACCCTGTGCGATAATGGAGTATTGACCTATCACCCAAGCCTGCATGTAAGACCTCAATCCATTTATACACATTTCTGCCAGTCACATCCCTTTTCTCCTCTGCTCATGCACACATGTCCCACATTCTCCTTCATCTGCTCATAAGTCCCATCTTCTCCCTCATCTGCTCATGCTCACATGTTCTGCCTTATCCCTCATCTACTCTTGCTCACCTGTCCCACCCTCTCCCTCATCTGATAATGCTCACATGTCCCACCTTCATCCTCTTCTGCTCATGCCCACATGTCCCACCTCCAACCTCATCTGCTCATGCCCACATGTCCCACCTCCAACCTCATCTGCTCATGCCCACATGTCCCACCCTGCTCATGCCCACATGTCCCACCTCCAACCTCATCTGCTCATGCCCACATGTCCCACCTCCAACCTCATCTGCTCATGCCCACATGTCCCACCTTCATCCTCATCTGCTAATTCTCACATGTTCTGCCTTCTCCCTCATCTGCTCATGCCTACATGTCCCACCTCCTCCCTCATTTGCTCATGCCCACTTTCTTTCTCCTCTGCTTATGCCCACATGTCTCACTTTCTCTCCCATCTGCTCATTCTCACATGTCCCACCTTCATCTTCATCTGCTCCTGTCAAAATGTTCCACCTCCTCTCTCATCTGCTCATGCTCACATGTCCCATCTTGTCCCTCATCTACTCAATCTCACATGTCCCATCTTCTCCCTCATCTGCTCATTCTCACATGTCTCATCTTCATCTGCTCATTTTTTTATGTCCCACCTCCTCCCTCATCTGCTTATGTCCACATGTCCTACCTTCTCCCTCATCTGCTCATGCTTACATGGCCCACCTTCCCCCTCATCTGCTCATGCTTACATGGCCCATCTTCCCCCTCATCTACTTATTCTCACATGTCCCACTTTCTCCCTCATCTACTTATTCTCACATGTCCCACCTTCATCCCCATCTGCTCATGCCCACATGTCCCACCTTCATCCCCATCTGCCCCACCTTCATCCCCATCTGCTCATGCTCACATGTCCTACCTTAATCCTCATCTGCTCATGCTCACATGTCCCACCTTCATCCGCATCTGCCTTTGCTCACTTCTCCCACCTCCTCCCTCATCTGCTCATTCTCACATGTTCCATCTTCATCCTCATCTGCTCATTCTCACATGTCCCACCTCCTCTCTCATTTGCTCATGCTTACATATCCAACCTTCTTCCTCCATCTGCTTATGCTCACATGTTCTACCTTCTCCCTCATTTGCTAATGCTCACGTGTTTCACCTTCTCCCTCATCTGCTCATGCTCACAGGTTTCACCTTCCCCTTCACCTCCTAATGCTCACATGTCCCTCTTTCCCCCTTATCTACTCATGCTCACATGTCCCATTTCTGCCCTTATCTGCTCATGCTCACATGTCCCACCTCCTCCCTCATCTGCTCTTGCCCACATGTCCCACCTCCTCCCTCATCTGCTCTTGCCCACATGTCCCACCTTCTCCCTCATCTGCTCTTGCCCACATTGTCCCACCTTCATCCTCATCTGCTCATTCTCACATGTCCCACCTCTCTCATCTTCTTAATCTCACATGTCCCACCTTCATCCTCATCTGCTCATGCTCACATGTCCCAACTTCATTCTCATCTGCTAATGCTCACATGTCCCACTTTCTCCCTCATTTTCTCATTCTTACATGTCCCACCTTCATCTTCATTTCCTCCTGGTAAAATGTACCACCTCCTCTCTCATATGCTCATTCTCACATGTCCAACCTCCTCTCTCATCTGCTCATGCTCACATGTCCCACTTTCATCCTCATCTGCTCATTCTCAAATGTTCCTTCTTCTCCCTCATTTGCTCATGCTTACATATCCCACCTCCTCCCTCATCTACTCATACTCGCATGTCCCAGCTTTATCCTCATCTGCTCAAGCTCACATGTCCCATCTCCTCCCCAACCTGTCCATGCTTACATGTTCCAACTTCTCTCTCGTCCATCTATGCCTAAATGTCTCAAAACATTTTTCTGTGAATACCTACATGTTGCATGCTCTTTATATAATAATATGGGTCACCACATGCTCTGTATATAAGGGATGTAATGTACATGTGATATGGATTACCCCGTGCTCTGTATATAGGAGATTTAGTGTAGAGAATAATATGAATCATCCATTGCTGTGTAAATAAGAGATGTTCTCCATGTTGCTATAGTAATATGACAGTACACAGTATGGCAGTGAGGCTGTTCTGTGTTAATTGTCGGCTTTGCATCAATTAGATTGTTTAGAGAAGTTAATTGAACGTCTGGTAATGATGTGTTAATGACTCCTCCAGTATCAGTGCTTCTGAGCAGGAAATGAGATGCGCTAATTACTGACCTCCAGAGTCACCGCTCGGCACATAAATGCAATGAAACTCGAATGTGTCATCTGATCTCACTTATCAATCCATGTGGGGGCAACCTTACTGATCTCACCCCAGTCTGCACCTTCCTCACTGATCCAACCCCAGTCTGCACCTTCCTCACTGATCCAACCCCAGTCTGCACCTTCCTCACTGAGGTAAGAATGTCAACAACCCCACTGCATCTTCATACACCCAGAGAACACTGTACTACACGCTTGTAATGGACACAAGGTACACTACATCCCGCTGTCTCCTTATATGCACTGGGAACACTGTACTACACCCCACTGTCTTCATACAACAGGGGACACTGTACTACATCCCACTGTCTTCATACTGACAGAATACACTGTACAACACCTCACAGTCTTTTCATACAACAGGGAACACTGTACTACACCCCACTGTCTTCATAC
>NC_092862.1:147715671-147726493 GCF_032062135.1 Pyxicephalus adspersus
TCATACACACAGGGGACACTGTACTACACCCCACTGTTTTTTCATACAACAGGGGACACTGTACTACACCCCACTGTCTTTTCATATAACTGGGGACACTGTACTACACCCCACTGTCTTTTCATACACACAGGGACACTGTACTACACCCCACTGTCTTTTCATACAACTGGGGACACTGTACTACACCCCACTGTCTTTTCATACACACAGGGACACTGTACTACACCCCACTGTCTTTTCATACACCAAGGGGATACTTTATGAATCCGCACTATCAATCATGGGTTTAGACACCGGGGGCAATAATGTACTTCACACGGAGGACATTCCTGTACAGATCACCCAGTTCTTTTCTGTTTTCCATATGTATTTTTTTGTCGTTTTGTTGGTGTGTGATTTACAACTAACACTTTCAAATTCCTCTCTAATATTATGTGACTGCTGATATTCACTCCAGATAGTGCATGGAGTGCAAGTGCAGAGTGTGTGAGTTTAGTACTTAACCTGGTCCAGATTCCCGGGGTCTCCCCCTCCCCTTTGCTCTCTATGCAGGATGTTAGCAGCTCGTTATGTGTCTGTTCCTGTAATTACATTACCCGTAGGTTTATGCAGAATTATTCTCCCTGGACTAATTGATGGCACATGTTTAATTCATTAATCATTAGCATCAAATTCGACAATTACACAGGCGCTGATTGTACAATCTAGAGTATAATGAGGTCCCATTACCTGACAGCATCAGACTCCCTCCCATATGTTTGTCATAAGACGCCCCATCACCCTTTTAACTCCTTCCTTTTCCCATCACTGTTATACTAAATTCACAACTCCAAGATACTACATTTTCCTACCCTTAAAGAAGTATGGCGGTGACCCCATCCTTGTCCAATTATCTTTCTGCCTTACCACTGTATCCTAAATTTTGTTCTACTAATCCTCTTTTTTATTCCAAGTCATTTCTGCTTTGTTTCACTTGACCAGTATTATTTGATGTAATTCTTTTAGCTGATTCTCCCATATAGAATTCTGCAACACTTTGCAGAGTATATGGACCATGTCTGTCCCTATCCCAGAGGATCTGAAACGCGGATGACCCTGTCCTAACCATACAGCCAGTTTGGGTGCAGGCCAAATACCCTACCACACTTCATATAGAAAGTGCCACTGGTAGGAAATAAGCATGGGACCCCGGTGAGACGAGGTTTGATCATCTGGAGGAGGGGCGGAGTTTAAACAAAAATGTGAGGAAGAGGGTTGAGGTTGGAACTGCATGTGAAAGGAGGCTTTGCATTACATCATAAGCCATAGGGATGAGTCAGAACATTGTCATAAGCTTGGTATATTGTCATCAGTAGGATGCGCTAAACCATCAAATGGAGTCCCAAGGGCTGTCACTGCATGTTAGAGGAGGTCATCAAACAAACAGTGGTAACAACGTACAATTCATACGAGATCATCTTGTGGGGTGTGGGGATGTCATGTGGCAGGTTTTGGTCATTAGGTGGAGGGGTCTGTAGGAGGTTAGCATGTTTTAGCTCAGCATGAACATTAAAAAATGGCTGCTGCATACCATGTGAAATGCTTTATTTATCATCATGATCAAGTCATTATATGATGGGTACAAAACAGCATTCATACAGGTGGCCTTGTGTTGTGGTGCTATGGTGGGTGGGATTCAACACAGTATGCGGGAGGTTTTGCATGATCATCATTAGAGGGGTTTGGATACGGCATGCTTTCTATCGTGGGGAGGTTCAACACGGCATTGAGGAGGCTCTGTATGAGTTCTTCATGGGGCTCTCTAATGTGAGAGGCTCACAATGAGGTGGTTATGGGAAGAGGGTTGTTTAGGCTCAGCATATGGCATGCCTTGTATGTGTCATCTTAAGGGATGTTCAGCACATCATATGCGGGACTCTATAGGAGGTCTTCATGGTGGCTGGAGAAGAGGTTCTGCATATGTCAGGCTCTGTGTTGTGTCATCTTGGGAGAGTTCAGTATTGCATGTGGGAGTTTTTGTATGAGGTCATCATGGGTTAGGAGGTTCTGAATGAAGTCATCAGGTGAAGAGGTGTATGTGGCAAATCAGGTGAATTAGTGGAGTCAGCAAAGGCTCAGTAAATCATTGTTTGGTGTTGGTCCGTATGCAGTAGGCTCAGTATAAGGTAACAAAGGAGCTCATTCCGGGATTGCTTTGTTGCTTTGTTGCTTTTTTTGAAAAGTTCCTGTACATTTATTTTTGGGGCAGATGAGACACTGGTCTTCTGCTCAGCCTGAATACATTGTCTAATATTGTCCTGTAGGGAGCACACACTCCAACAACTCTTTGTCCTCGGAGCGCTCAGTCAGTGGTCTCAGTTTGTCAACATTCAGTGGGAAGAGTGATGGGGTCAGTCTGACCCAGAGGTCATATTCCGTCTGTAGCGGGGAACAGTGGGGTGACACAGCAACAGGTGAGATGCTGGCGATAACGTTGGGATATGGAGAATGGAACCCCTCCTACTGATACCTGTACATGATACATATGAATTTATTGTCTGTTTCCATTGGATCATGGAATTATAGGTGTCTCTTCAAGTGATTCTCTCAACCCAACTTCAAATATGGGGGGCACAGCAAGTCCCAAATTAGATCCTCCACCTTCTCCTCATGCCAACCGCAAGAAGCACCGAAGGAAAAAAATCAGTGGCCCGCCGCGTCCTGAGGGGGCTCCTACTACGGGAGAGGGTAATATACTAAGGATAGAATCTCTGGGAAGAGGGTTCAGCATGTTTGGAGCATGGTGAGTGTTGAGAATGCCAGCAGAAGGATTAAACTGGCACAAAGAACCACAAGGGCGTTATGATGGGAGAAATAACCATGGCTGCCTTTCTGATTTAAGTCTGCTGTCATTCTGTGATTAGATATCCAAAGTGTTCAAGCACCACATATGAACATTATAATTTATTTTTGATAGTAAGAGTCATTATAGGGTAAAGGAGTGTAAGATCCATCATTCTGGGGCATGGGGAATGGGTTTCACCTCACTGAAGGGACAGACATAGCTTCATGTTCTGTGCCTAGGAACAACAAAGAGATGGCAGCAGCCCCTCATCGTTCTGATCTGTGAAAGTACTCTGTCTCTTTTTGCTTCAGAACCAGAAGAATCGTATGGCTTTGTGATTGTGTCACTGACCGGTCAGAGTTGGCACTTTGAGGCTTCGGTGTATGAAGATCGTGAGCTTTGGGTTCAAGCCATTGAAAGTCAAATTTTGGCCAGTCTGCAAAGCTGTGAAAGCACCAAAAATAAGGTGTGTTAAGTGTAATGGCTGTTCCATGATGCCCTGACCACCGTGGAATGCCCACTGATTGGCTCTTCTTGTGCCCCTCACTCTACCCACCATCATTCCCTGTCATTTCAGACACGACTCGGCAGTCAGAGTGACGCTCTCGCCATTCAATCTATCCGGAGTGTGAGGGGGAACAGCTTATGTGTAGATTGTGACACTCCCAGTGAGTACCTGCCTGTTCACTCTGTCCATCACATGTTCTTTCCTTTTTTTCCTATTTATGCCAATGATTATGTCATCCTCCCCCGATCCCCCTTACCCCTGCCTGAATATGCTATACACACTAGAGACTCAGAATTCCTGGAGAAAAAGAGACCAGAGTATGTCTAATTAAAGTTTGTCTAAATTATTCCAACACAATAGAAATTCATTCACCTTCTGTCTGTCTTTTCTCATGTTTCAGGTCCAGACTGGGCCAGTCTAAATCTCGGAGCTTTAATGTGTATAGAGTGCTCTGGAATTCACCGCAATCTCGGAACACATCTGTCTCGTGTGCGCTCTCTTGATTTGGATGACTGGCCAGTAGAATTAACTATGGTCATGATGGCTATTGGGAATAGTCTGGCCAATGTTGTGTGGGAGCATTGTACCGAGGGGTACAGCAAGCCAACCCCTGAGAGTTCCAGGTGAGTACTGCACCGAATGTGAACCCTCTTCCTCATTGTCTCTACACAATCTTGCCTAATTCCCAGCAGTTTGTGACCCGAATGTGTCTGTATATGTATTAGCCACCCTCAGTCAGTACGAAGTGGCTGCTGCACCTCCTTTTATGTATATTGGTCTGACAACTTTCACAGATTTCCTCATTATTTGCATATTTGTGACTCTGTGACCAGTGATTTATAATACAGTGCTATAATCTGTGAAATGTCTTAGCTTTCTACCCTGCTGCCATCATCCATTCAAATCTTTGCTGTGCAGGGAAGAGAAGGAGCGGTGGATCCGGGCCAAGTATGAGCAGAAGCTTTTCCTATGTCCCCTGCCAGCCTCTGATGTACCCCTGGGACAGCAGCTTTTACGAGCAGTGGTGGAGGATGATTTACGGATGGTGGTGACATTGCTAGCTCATGGTACAAAGGAGGAGGTGAATGAAACCTATGGAGATGGTGATGGGCGCTCAGCTGTTCATCTCTCTGCAGCAATGGCCAATGTTGTGTGCACCCAACTTCTAATCTGGGTAAGAAGAATGAATGTTGGATTGGGATTCCCCAGAGATAATACATTTACTAACATGTTTTTTTCTTGCCTTCTTAGTATGGTGTGGATGTGAAGTGCTGTGATGCCCGTGGTCTCACTCCGCTTTCATATGCTCGTCGAGCTGGCAGCACAGAGTGTACAGATATTCTCCTTCAGTACGGCTGCCCTAGTGATAGTCCAAATCCTGCTGTGTAATTGCTGATAACTCAAATGACACTGATAAGCCTTGTGACTCTTCTGTGGGCCTGATTCCTATTATCCCATTGATGACCTGGCTCTGGCAGCCATTTTTTTTTATTCTGTTTTGAGTATTTTTTGATTCTCAGGATTCTGGACTATTCCTCTGTGTTCCTGTTCTCATCCTACATGTCAAGTTATTGCTGCTCCTCACATTTCCTTCAATGTTGTGTCGCTCCTGCAGAGCAGTGTATGTAACACTAGTACAAATTCCTATCTAGTGGCATTATTAAATGTACATATAAAACAGACTGTACACAGGCTTCAATGCTGTGTCACTTTCCTCTCTGTGGGAGAGACCATATGGATTATCAGTTGTAAACAGTGTTAAGACATAACAAGGTACGTCCTGCTATTGGTTTTCCCACACAACACCATCAGCTACTTGAAACATGTAAAGTATAGAGTGTTAATATCTTTGTGACCTTTACATTTATGTATATATCAATATTCATCTTTTCATGGTACCTTATAGTTTGATTTGTTTGCTGGGCTCTTGTACCTGTTTGGGATATATATATGTATATATGTATTATATGTATAAGATTGTCTATTGGTATCACTTTGTGGGGACAAATGAAACATTTTGTGTTTACATACATATTGTATTCGGTATCATACTTGACGCCCGCCTTGTTTGAGCTGAAAGCTGCTGCAACCTTGACTTGAATCACAGGTAAACTTCTAAATCAAACCTTTCCTGTATGAGGACGTATAAAATGTTAGGCCTTCAGAAGCTTTGTGTGAGGTAGACATTAAGGGGCAGATCCCTGGGTTAGTGGTACAGGTTGAAGAACAGACAATCTGGTCGTTAGGTAAACTCGGATCCCCTGAATTGGAGGTTATGTGTTGAGGGATAAACTTCATGGTTAGGAAGCTGACCTCCTGGACTATCTAGTTAGGAGATAAATACTCCTGGACCTCCTGCATTAGAGGTAAATATCAATAGACAATCTTCATGGCCAGGTGGTAAACAATATGGGACTCATCTCCCAAGTTAGGGGTGCATGGTAATTGACAAACTGTTCAATAGCTATACATAGAGGGATAGCCCTCCTGCATTGGGAATAGAAGTTAAGGGAAAATTTCTTTGTAGGCATTGATGGAGGAAATTTCTGAACTTTAAATGGAAGCCACAAACCTCCTTGTTAGGTAAACATTTAGGGATTAATGATTGGTTATAAGGTACAGATTTATCAATATGGAAATAGCAATCAAAACACAAACCACCTAAATTTGTATTGGATGTTGAGAGACAAACTTTCTGGTGAGAAGGTAGACAATGGGAAAATAACAACTGGATCAAAGGTAAATGTTAACTGCAAACATGAAGGTCAGCAATTAGACCCTAACATTCACACCTCCTATATTAGTCAGAGATGTTGAGCGGCATGTTTCCTGCTCCGGTTGTAGGTGCCGAGCTTCTAGACAGATTTTATGGGCCATTTGACCAAAGCTAAAGATTGTGTAATTTCTGGGATAGAAGTGCAAGCTTGGAAAATAAGGTTTCTGGGTAGAAGGTAGGTAGGTAGGGCAGATTATGTACAGGGCATCACAAAAGCTAGGTGAAAGCTGTTAGATCTGGGAAAATAAAATCTGGAGATCTGAGGGGACACAGCTGTTGGATTTGGTTGAGCTGAATCTTTCACTGTAACTATCGTGTCAGAGAACCAACAAAACACAGAGTAGTTAAATGATATCAAATATATTGATATAGTTAAAGGGCTTTAGTAAGAAACAAATTATCCTGGACAGTAGGAAGCTCCGAACTCCAGGACAACTCACAAAGCAAAATTGGGTCTTCGCATGGAACAACATAATACAAATGTTTTGTGGCTAAAAGAAATCATAGAGCGGTTCTGGTTGTGTGAGGATAAATAGATTGGATAAGTTATTAGTGAATGGGATATACATTTACATAAAGTGAGAATGGTCTAATCTGCTGGTCAGAGAGGACAAAGATGGAGCACAATGTATGTGAAGGAGTTCTAACCTAAAACTGGGATAATTCATCTGTATGAAATGTGCAAAAGAAATGAATGACAGGGATTATGTAGATAAAAACAAGGGGTGTACTATGAGAAGAATCCTCCAATTCCACTAGTAAACAGCCTGGCTTCTTATGAAACTGGATAGAACTTAGAAATAATCACATTGCACTATTTTCTGTAGTTCTGTGTATGGTTTTGTTTGGCATAATGGCTGGATTGGCTTTGTATGAGCTGAAATAGTGGTCAGATTGGGGTTCTGTATACATTATCTCTGGGGTATTGGTCAGATTGGGGTGCTGTATATATGATATCTGGGGTGATGTTTAGAATAGGGTGCTGTATATATGTGATATCTGTGACGTTTGGTAGATTGGGTTTTTGTATGTGATTGTCAGGTGGTTAGACATGGAAGATGTATGGATTTCTTTCTGGGTTTCTCCACAGCTGGATCTGAGAGCCATCACATTTTCCGCATATTTGCAGGGCAATGGAGATTTGACAAGAACAACATTAGACCGCACACCGTGCTTGAAATATTGGTAGGTGACTGAACAAATATTGCAGTTGTATGTAATTGGTCATTCCCTTTGGTAGTAAATACTTTTTCTGACTGCCGCCTGTGCTGATCAATCATTTTTTTGTGCCGGCATTTCATAGAAACCATTGTCTGCAGGTTGATTTTGGTTTCTATAGATTGGCTGATACTGGGAATCTTCCACAGATTTTTTCTAATGTTCTTCAAATTCTGAATAAACAAAAACAATATTGCTGCATTCCAGGTACAAAACCATCATTGATAACATAGAAATATCAATAAAATGTCATTTAAATGGGAAAAGTATGGCTTGCTGGCTTTTTGTTTCCTAGCTGTGCCTATTCCTAATGCATTCAGTCGCAGTCCTGGATCAGGCACTTTGTAAATCAGAAATGTTAGAATTTTTTGTTTCCATCCAGGAAAGACACTTAGAAACCAATGTATCTGCATGCAAGAAAAGGTTTTCAGCAGCAATTATCCTTCAGTACGGATCACATGAGAGATGTCTCTGCCCTGAAGCAAACACGATAGAAGGGAGGTAAAAGGTTCCTCGGAGTCTTCCCTGTCAGTCCTCGTGTTTCCCGCCTAACGCACACACCAACCAATGTTCTTCTCCCCAGGTTTTACTGCTGAAAGCTGGTTCAGCAAAACATCAGGTTCTATTTGTCCCACACAGAGGGGCGAAAAGGGGCAGAGGTCTTAGGGGTCCCTAAGCACCACATAACTTCTTCCCCATGGAGGTCCCTTGAGAACTGTTGAGTGACCCCTTGCTTCTTAATACCCCAAATGTTATTCATCGCTCCCCATGTTGTCCATGGAAAAAAAAAGGAGAGGGTAGGCACTGTTTTTTTTCCTAATGATGCTTCAGCCTAAGTCAAGGAAGCTGAGGGGTTACTACCAATGGGTAAGAATTTCCAGGAATTCCTTTATCCTGGGCACAGTGAAGGAGGGTTCAAAACTGGAGCTTTTTCATCTGCCCTCCTTCTTACCAGAATAGCCTGTCAGTGGTAACAATGCACATAGCAGTTCAAGAGTTCTTGGATAAATGTGCAGGGGTGAGAGGGTTCGGGGTTTTGCTCCCTTGTTTCTCTACAGATAAATTCAGATTGATTTTCAGAAGATTCAGGATGGAAAGAATCTGCACAGTTTGCCATCTGGTTTCCCCCAGGGAATTCCTATTACTTTAGCTTTAAAATTCTCAAAATCAGATGGGGAAAACACAGGACACTGCCAGCTTCAGCACCAAAAATTATTGTAGATACAACGGTGGCCCTAAGAAACCAGATCGGAATCTTCTTATACCTGGATGAAGCCTCAGAAAAACCTCCACATCTGGGGCCAAAGCATTGGAGACCATCCATCATATAAGCCATATCCATCTTGGGACTAAATATGGCAGCTGTGCTAGGGGTTTTGTGTGGCCTGCATTGCATTCTGTCTCAGTGCTGGTCTTTAGTTTGATGGACCCTGTGGGAACTTTAGGCAGTGGCAGGGGCCTTATATAATTTCTCATTAAAGATCCAAGGGAAAGGGGGGAAACAAGATCAGTAAATCTATAGTCTCTGGCAATTCTTTTTTTGCTTGGGTCTGTGGCCTACGCTTTCCTTCCATCAGTCCTTGGAAGGGGACTGAGGAAAACCAGGTGTCAAACCTGCATGGTTATTCCAGTAGCACTATTTTGGCAGGGGAGGGCTTGATCCTATGTGTTCTAGAGTCTGACTGTGGAACTCTTGCTCACTCTTTGAGAGGACTGTCAGAACCAAGTATTCCATCTTCTGAAAGAACTGCACTTATGCCATTGATACCCTACTCCTTAGTACAACTCTAATGACCAGGGTCATTTATCAGAAAACTTGGGGAAAATTTTGCTTATGGCCCTTAGTAAAACAGATACCACCAGAGAAAATCAGTTCAAGCTTGGAGTTTCTGCAAGAAGGAGCAGAACAACAGCGGCCAGTAACCCAAAATATTAGCATTCTTTGTATATCTCAACACAATGTTGACCCTCTCATCAGGAGATTCTTGAATGCCCTAATCAGACTAAAACTATAAAGGGCTTTTGTTTTCCCCATGGAACCCTCAAGTATTATTGCAGAAGCTTATAAGTCCCCTATATGAACCTATTGCTGAAACTTGTCAGACACTCGTCCATCACGTTGTTTTTTCTCATTGCTATTACATTATTAGGATTCAAGCCCTCGCCATCATGGTACCATTTCTCACCACCACACACAAATAGGGTCATATCATGTAAAAATCCCGCCTTACTCCCAAAGGTCATCTCAGACTTTCACATTTTTCTAAAGACATGAGAAGATGTACACTTTATTATATAGCAATCGCAAAACTCTAATACAAATCTAATGCATTACTTTTCAGCTTTTGGGGGCCAATAAAAGGACTTATGAATTCACAGGCTTCTATAGCCAGGTGGGTTCATCAGGTGATTTTATTTACCTGTGACTTAGGAGGAATACTTTGTTCATTGTATGTTACAGCCCATTCAACTCGTTCTCTGTCTACGTCTTGGGTGGGCAATGCTGATTCCTTAACAGAACAGATCGGTATAGCTGTTACATGGTCAAGTCAGGACCTGGCATTTTGTTAGCAAAGTTTTTTAAACAGTGGTCCCACCCCAGGTAAATATCTTGCTTTTCCCCTATGTGATCTATCCTAGACAATAAGTAAAACCAGGGTAATTGTCTGAAAAATACTTTTCCCTGAATCCTTCAGGATGGAGAGCTCCTTCCCCTGATAGATTTTTTGGGGAAGGAAGGCCTGATTGGGAGACTACAACCTCTCTGATCTGTGTTTCCTGCAGGTGGGTAGGGCCATATCTCATGTGATCTGTCCTGGAAGCTTTCATCACATTCCAATAAAAAATACCAAAATGTGTTGTAATCTAATCTTTCAAGAAATCTATAGCTAGTTTTTAGACGTGGCGTGGGTTCTGATGGTGATTTGATCTTCAAAAAAATCCCCAACTGTTTCTTCATCATCACTTCTGCTCCTCCCCCAGATAGATGTTGGCATCCAGGAGGTTGCATTCAAAAGATCTTTCAGGGATGAGCATCCAGGAGGTTGTGTTCATAAGATCCCTAGGGAGGGTTGTCAGGGAGGTTGTGCTCATAAGATCCCCAGGGAGGGTTGTCCAGGAGGTTGTGTTCATAAGATCCTCCAGGGAGGGTTGTCCGGGAGGTTGTGTTCATAAGATCCCCAGGGAGGGTTGTCCAGGAGGTTGTGTTCATAAGATCCTCCAGGGAGGGTTGTCCGGGAGGTTGTGCTCATAAGATCCCCAGGGAGGGCTGTCCAGGAGGTTGTGTTCATGAGATCCCTAGGGAGGGTTGTCAGGGAAGTTGTGCTCATAAGATCCCCAGGGAGGGTTGTCCGGGAGGTTGTGTTCATGAGATCCCCAGGGAGGGTTGTCCAGGAGGTTGTGTTCATAAGATCCCCAGGGAGGGCTTTCCAGGAGGTTGTGTTCATAAGATCCTCCAGGGAGGGTTGTCCAGGAGGTTGTGTTCATAAGATCC
>NC_092862.1:147727059-147729192 GCF_032062135.1 Pyxicephalus adspersus
CCAGGGAGGGTTGTCCAGGGGGTTGTGTTCATAAGATCCTCTAGGGAGGGTTGTCCGGGAGGTTGTGTTCATAAGATCCCCAGGGAGGGTTGTCCAGGAGGATGTGTTCATTGGATCTTCTAGGCATGGGCATGCAGAGGGTTTTGAGTTTTCAGGAAGATTGTTGGCAATGTGAACTGGGATGCGGCATCTGAAGAAGACAAATCATGTGGACAAGTTTCTGTTTGTACATTGTGTACAGTTTATTTATATTGCTTTGTACATACGCAGAGTTGTCTTGTGTATGTGCTGTGGAATAAAACTTGATTTCTCTTTTATCTTTGTGTCGTCTGCTACAAATCCTTCACATTTGATGTGTCAGTATTATTATTATTATTAATAATAAACAGGATTTATATAGCGCCAACATATTACGCAGCGCTGTACATTAAATAGGGATTGCAAATGACAGACTCATTCAGACAGTGATACAGGAGGAGAGGACCCTGCCCCGAAGAGCTTACAATCTAGTAGGTGGGGGAATTTCACACACAATAGGAGGAGAGATCAATCGGATGTTCCCTGGATCAGCAGTCTCTGTTATTTTTACTTTAAATCCTTAATCCCCAGTTATATTCTGTGCTTCTAGAAATCATCCAGCTTTTTCTTAAAGCAACCTATAGAACTTGCTGAAACTCCTTCCTGAGGGAGTCGATTCCACATTATCACAGACCTTACAGTGAAGAATCCCTTCCTTATCCGGAGCTTAAACTTCTTTTCCTCCAGACGCAAAGAGCGCCCCCTTGTGCTTTGTAATGACATTACAGTGGATAGTTGGGGAAAAAATTCTCTATATGGACGGTTTCTATATTTATACCGGGTGATCATTATACGTCTCTTCTCAAGGGAGAGTAGATTGGGGTTATGTATTTATGATATTGGATTAATTTTAAGATTTGTGGGGTAATGAATGATTAGCCATGACAGATATTTTGATATTTGGGCTGGCGGTTCTGTTTCCTGTACAGCTGGTACCAGTCTGAGATTCCACACATTGCTAGTCAATGGCCTTCAGGGGTAAGAGAACACAACTGGTGACATGAAGGTGACAATGATGGCGAATGAACAGACATTGGAGCTACGTTGATTTTAGGGGCAGAATATTTCCTGAGTGCTGTTCATGCTGAAATATTTGTTTTAGTGGAAACATTTCCCAGAAGCCTGAAACTGATACAAATGTGTGAGCTCTGTGCAGGCCTGGTGCAGATCAGATCCCAGTGACCCCATTTACCCCCAGTAATACGTGGACATTGATATCTTCTCATTTATCTTCAGATAATAGAAAACAAAGGTAACATAATGCAGACCCATCTACCTCAAAGCAGGTAAGTGCTCTCAGCATCCATATGGCATGTGTGAGAAATGCAGACTGGGGACAATTGTGTCAGGGAACAGCACGGGGACAAATGGGGTAAGGAGACAGACGGGGTCAGGGGTCATATTAGGATGGGGTCAGGGGTCATATTAGGATGGGGTCAGGGGACAGACGGGGTCAGGAAGCTCCTCCAATTGGTGCACCCTATTATGTTTATTGCCCCCATGGATGATAAAATCTGAAGGAGATACGACAATTCATTCTTAATACCACGATAGACCTTCTGGTAGAGAAGTGAGAAGAGGAATTCAGGCAGAAATGGAAAAAAATTCCTGGTGGATGGAAATAAAAAGTCGACCTGAAGCAAAATCTTTGTAGCTGGCGATTCAGTCTCACATTAGTGTAAACTTTGTGCAGGGTGAATCACAGATCTGAATACTGCACTAATGTGAACAGAAGATTGGAGTGTATAAGGGGTATAGAGGAATATATGGGAGGGGTGGATGAGGGGTATATGGGGGGTGAATAAGGGGTTATAGATAGGGGGGGGGGTGAATGACCGGTATAGAGTAGTATATGGGAAGGGTGGATGAGAGGTACAGAGTAGTGTATGGGAGGGGTGGATGAGGGGTATAGAGGAGTATATGGGAGAGGTAGATGAGGGGTATAGAGGAGTATATGGGAGAGGTAGATGAGGGGTATAGAGGAGTATATGGAAGTGGTGGATGAGGGGTATAGAGGAGTATATGGGAGGGGTAGATGAGGGGTATAGAGGAGTA
>NC_092862.1:147732092-147733430 GCF_032062135.1 Pyxicephalus adspersus
AGGAGTAAATGGGAGGGGTGGATGAGGGGTATAGGGGGGTATGTGGGAGAGGTGGATGAGGGGTATTTGGGGTGAATGTGGGGTATAGTGGAGTTTATGAGAGGGGTGCATGAGGGGTATAGAGGAGTATATGGGAGGGGTGGATGAGGGGTATAAAGGAGTATATGGGAGAGGTAGATGAGGGGTATAGAGGAGTATATGGGAGAGGTAGATGAGGATTATAGAGGAGTATATGGGAGAGGTAGATAAGGGGTATAGAGGAGTATATGGGAGGGGTGGATGAGGGGTATAGAGGAGTATATGGAAGCCGTGGATGAGGGGTATAGTCGAGTATATGGGATGGGTGGATGAGGGGTATATGGAGGGCAGATACTGGATATATATGATGATTCTATGATTCCCTATGGTTCCATAATTGACCTCAGAATCACGTGCATATCTGAAATATAATTTTTTTTTGGTACAGTGGAGGGCCAATGTGTGTGAATCCTGGTACTAGGATCCTGCAGCATGTCTGGAAATATCCTACCCTGGCCTCGGGCATATCCCACAACTCCTCTTTGGTAACTTCACTCAGCTGAAAACACAACGCATGACCCCAAACCCCAGCGTCACATCCAGCTGAATAGGGGGGAGGTGTTCTGTAGTCTGGATAGCTGGCAGCAATATACTTGATACAAGTGGGGCTCAGAGTACAGACAGCTATTAGAGCACTGGAAATTTGGCAGAACACGCAGGTAAAGTTCACTGGGATATTCACCAGACTAGATGGGTGAAAACAAAAGAAGTCCAATGATTGGTTCTTCAAACCCTAAAGCAAGTTTATTGGGTACGTGTGATTCGCTGTCTTCATTCCTCAACAGCTCCGAAGGTGACGCAGCATACAGAGTCATGTGCACCCCAACAGTCTTCCTTGTGGTCCTCTGCTCATGCTGGCGCTCCTTGCAAATTGGTTTGTATTTATTTTATTTCTTCCTTGCAGTCATGGCAACAGTACATAAAAAATGTATATTTCAGGGATAAGTGATCATTTTTTATTTTGTATTTTCATGTATTATGCTGCTCTTATGTGAGAATTATTTTGGGTTAGGGTTCTGCCATGTGATGGGGGGAGGGGGATGCAGTTTTGGACCTTCCCACTGCCATGTAGCGGGGGAGGGGGGGATTCAGTTCTGGACCTTCCCACCGCCATGTGATGGGGGAGGGATTAAGTTCTGGACCTTCCCACTGCCATGTGACTGGGGGAGGGGGGATTCAGTTCTGGACCTTCCCACTGCCATGTGACGGGGAGGGATTCAGTTCTGGACCTTCCCACTGCCATGTGACGGGGGAGGGATT
>NC_092862.1:147734146-147735675 GCF_032062135.1 Pyxicephalus adspersus
AGTTCTGGACCTTCCCACTGCCATGTGACGGGGGAGGGATTAAGTTCTGGACTTTCCCACTGCCATGTAGCGGGGGGGTTCAGTTTCTGACCCCTCTCTGCTTTATATTGGAAGGCTCTCCATTTCCGGGCGGTCTCATTGGGGAATCTCTATTTGTAGAATGACTTCTTGAAGTGACGAGATCCTGAATTGCGGAATCATTGCTGGCCTAGCAGCCATTGTGGGGTCTGAATTCTCGGGGCAATGTTCCTCCTTCCAGCCATGAGCGTACAACGAGCTCTGCAAACTCTTCAGACTCCATGGGGTGTGCGGTGCCCCTCCTGCTGCGTCTGTGCTGGAATCGGGGGAGGAAGCAGCCTCTGTGAAACCCCCGGGGGGCTTCTTAATCTCACTGCAGACAGATTGCTTTGATTACAAGTGCCATGAAATTCATTAGCAGCTATGACAGTAAGAGTTCTCATTTCACTGCCCCCTTCCCCCTCTGCACAATGCAGCCATTGGATTGGAGTCATCTTGGACCGGTCCATAGCAGCCCCCTTATAGATTCTCAGGTTGCCTTATGTGGCCCGGGGGTCTCCGGATAAAATTCATGTATTTACCAGTGTGACAAATTATTGTGCAGCTATAATAGTTATTTATATTATAAGCTTACTGAAGAGGATTCATTTTTATTTTCCTATAGGATGCAATCATTTCATTTATATGTCGGGGTGGTAATGGTTAGGGATGAGCGAGAATATTAAGTTCGGTCTCGCAGCAAATCGGGCCTTTCTGGCTTACCGAAAATGTAAGTGAGAAAAGCCTTCTGATTCGCTGAGAGGTCGAGCTCTCGCCAAACAGGAAGATAAAAATCCTCTGCGATCCCCGGGCACTAGAGGTTTATTAGCTAGTACCCCGGGGACCCCACACCCTTCTCAAGGAATGGAGCCACAGCTCATACATATGTATCATTTGTAAGAGATACTTTCATTCTTAGTACACATAGTAGGTTATATAGTAGGTTAGGTTGAAAAAAGTCCATCAAGTCCACCCACTAATAAACATATCCCAGATATAAAACCCGATAAGACATATCTGGTCCAGAGGAAGGCAAAAAAAAATCCCCGGGTACAATTTGCTCGAACAGGGGAAAAAATTCCTTCCTGATTCCATGAGGCAATCGGATGTTCCCTGGATCAGCAGTCTCTGTTATTTTTACTTTAAATCCTTAATCCCCGGTTATATTCTGTGCTACTAGAAATCATCCAGCTTTTTCTTAAAACAATCTATAGAACTTGCTGAAACTCCTTCCTGAGGGAGCCGATTCCACATTATCAGACCTTACAGTGAAGAATCCCTTCCTTATCCGGAGCTTAAACTTCTTTTCCTCCAGAGGCAAAGAGCGCCCCCTTGTGCTTTGTAATGATCTCACAGTGAATAATGGGGAAGAGAGTTCTCTATATGGAGCGTTTATATATTTATACAGGGTGATCATATCCCCCCTTATACGTCTCTTCTCAAGGGAGAATAGATTCAGTTCAGCTAATCTC
>NC_092862.1:147737361-147743183 GCF_032062135.1 Pyxicephalus adspersus
TATATTTTTCAGTTTGCTTTTGTAGAACAGACTTGAAACATTCCCATTTCTGTTCTGTGTTCTTTGAGGACAATATTGTCTCCCAGTCCAAGTCACGGAGAGCCGCCTTAATAATGGAAAATTTGCTCTCTTATAATGAAATGTTTTTATTTTTCTGTTTTTGCTTCCTGTTTCCAGCTTACATTAAGTGAAATCATATTATGGTCACTGCTACCCAGATTCTCTTTTATTTGCACATTTGGTATAAGCTCTGCATTGTTAGAAAGAACTAAGTCCAGCAGAGTATCATTTCTAGTTGGGGCTTCTATAAACTGTACCATAAAATTATCTTGTATTACATTCACACATTTCCTCCCTTTTGCTGTTCCTGTATTGTCATTACTCCAGTCAGTGTCAGGGTAATTGGAATCTCCCATGATTAAAACATTTCCACGTTTTGCTGCTTT
The DNA here is from genome assembly GCF_032062135.1 of Pyxicephalus adspersus. Lineage (NCBI taxonomy): Eukaryota > Metazoa > Chordata > Amphibia > Anura > Pyxicephalidae > Pyxicephalus > Pyxicephalus adspersus. Next base: position 147,737,808 of record NC_092862.1, read on the forward strand.
TTCTATCTGTGCTAGTAGTTAATTTTCTATTTCTTCCTTAGCACTGGGGGGCGCTATAGCAGACTCCAATCATTAATTGTGTGTTATTCACCCCCACATTCACCTCCACCCATAATGCCTCAACCTCATCGCTTGTTCCATCCACAATTTCTTCTTTCACATTCACTTTTAGATCACTTCTTGAGAAGAGTGTGTGATCCCCGGGGCAATAGCGGTTAATTAATTTCTAGTGCCCCGGGGATCGCAAACAGGATTCCCAGGGAATCCTGTGGATTCCCTGTGAATCTTCCTGTTATAATTTCCTTGATCTTCTGATGGTTTCACAAAATCATTTGGCCAAAATTTTGCGGAACCATTGGAAGTTGGAGGAAATTGTTGCGGAGGCATCCCTAGTGATGGTCTGTTCACCTTCCTATTAGTACAGACAGGAAGAATTACCCTGCTCACACTAATCCGATGTCACAATTTGTAATATGCTGATATGGACCACAGACCTGGTTTTTGTCGGACTTCCCCAGCTTCTTGTTTAGATCAATGAAAGTATTGCAGCCAGGTGATAATCAATTTCTGATGAGTGTTCGCAGTGGTGGCATTTACAATATGCTTCAGCCTAACTTCTCACACCTGGAAGTGTTAACCAATAAAAGCTATGAATGCTTCACCCCCTCCCCAACTTCCAAAATGTTGTTACCTATGATCAATCTTCTCACTTTTCCTATAGACCCCACTGATGCTCCACCTTCCTGACTCCCCTGCCAATACTACTAATAACTAAGGATGAGCGAGTGAGATTTGTATGTTCTCAGCGAATCGGGCCTTTCTCGCTTACTGAAAATTAAACATCTATTTCCGGCGGGAATGGCGCGGCTGGGAGCGAATCATTTGCTCCCAGGATGCACAGCAAGGCCCAGCAGCCCAATCAGCAGAGATCTCAGAATAGATATATATACAAGGAATGGGGGAGGGGTTAGTCACTATATCTTGTGTTCTGTGTGAAGGAGAGACGTGCATTGTGACAGGGACAGGTTAGGAGCCTTCTGTATATCTTGAAATATACAGATTGTGCAGTTTTTGATGCTACCTCTTGCTAGTTATCAAAAAAGGCAAAAACATTTCTGTATTTCTCTCAAAAAAATTCAGATATTTTATTCTGATCCCACTTGCTATTTACCAAAGAAACTGTTTGGTACAGGTGCGTTTTTTCCCAAATAAGTAAAGGATGAGCGGTAGACGCAGGGACGGGCATGGCGTTGGGTGACCTGCAGCATCTGGCAGGGGGCATACTCCCCGGGCGTCCGTCACTGTAGAACAGCAGCAGCAGCAAACTGTTGGATGCAGCAGCACAAGTTGTCACACAGGTCTGAGATGTGTGCGGAGCACCAGTACGCTGGTAGATTTATTGAGAGTGTGTAGTACAATCGTACAGCCATGTCATGTGGAGAGTATTGTGGACTGGCTCTCAGGGGCCCCAAGTGCAGCAGCCACCAGCAGAGCCGTGGCAGGAGCAAAGACAGAAGTTAGCGTGGCTACCTCATCATCTCTTCTTCCACCTCCATTGACTCCTTCTTCACCTCCAACTGTCATTGCTACTACGTCTCAGGAGGTTGGTGCCAGTCAGACTTCCAGCTGCGAGGAAGTATCAGCTTTTGGCCGCAGGTTTTTTGGCATCATACGACGTTTGTCGCCACAAGATGGGTACTCCAGTGACCCCTTCAGCCCCCGTAGCTCCCAGTCTCATCAGCCCACTCTACCAGAGTTCTGCACAAGGCATCAGGCTATGGGCCCAACCAACTAAAGAGTCATTGAACCCAATTCACATCTAGGCAAACTATTGACCTTGCAGCTACTGCCGTACAGCATTGTGGACTCTGCTCCCTTCCGTGACCTGATGGCCTGTGCCAAGTGGTGGTGGAATATTCCAAGCAGGAATTACTTCTCCCGCACAGCTGTACCCCGTTTACATGCACATGTAATCGGTAACCTCTCACGGGCATTGGCATTCTCGGTGTCCAGTCAAATCCACGTCACCATGGACAGCTGGACAACCAGGCACGGAGTGGGATGCTACCTGTCCTTCACCGCTCACTGGGTGGCCTTGCATAGCTCAGTGGGCGGTAGTCTGCTTGAGGCTTGGCTGATGCCCTCCCAGCTCACAACAGGCAACGTAGTGTGCAACAACAGGGCCAACCTTGTGGCCGCGCTGCACATAAGCCGCATAACACATGTGCCCTGCTTTGCGCACGTACTGAACCTGGTGGTGCAGAAGTTCCTCCACACGTACCCAGGACAGCAGGACTTACTGAGACAAGTTCGCTCCATCTGCAGCCATGTACGCCGATCCCCTACTGATGACGCGGCGCTTAGCAAGATCCAGCGCCAACAGAGGCTGCCACTGCATAGACTGATTTGTGACCCTGTGACTAGATGGAACTCCACCCATGTTCCAGTGTCTGTGTGAGCAAAAGCTGGCCATCCGCCATTACTTGGTCAGCATGGTGCATAGAGGCAGCGGGACCCTTGGTACAGCCACACAACTGAGCTATTTTACCAGTGACCAGCGGCTGCAGATGGAGACGCTGTGCAAGGTACTGGCCCCCTTTGAGCAGGCGTTGTGAGTCGGGACCGGTCAGGCTGGAACGATGGCATACCCATCATCTTTCTGCTTGATAATACCCTGTGTGATGGAAAGTTGTGATGGGGGAGGAGGGCAAGAAATGGGGGAGGAGGATGAGGGTGACATTACACGCCATAGTGCACAGCCAGCATCAGGAGGAGCAAGAAGGGACACTGGCCAGCATCAGGAGTACCAAGAGGAGTAGGAGGAAGATGATGATGATGATGAGGGAGACCATGTTGGGGCTGCTGGACAGGACCCGTCCAACCCGCATTTGTCACCCCCCAGGCATTGTGCAGGCGATGGAACAACAGGAACTGCTGCAGCTTGAAGAGGAGGAGGTGGGTGATGAGGTGGAAGATGTTTTGGTGCCTAATGAGGGGCAGGAGGAGAATGAGCCCAGGGAACCCCTCTTTCATATGTGTGTCCACATGTTGCGATGCCTACGGAGGGACCCCCGCGGGATGATTACTGGCTGCGCGCCTTTCTGGATCACCACTACAAAGACAAAATGTCACAGTTTCTACCCAACCTGGCACAAGAGAAAGAAAATGTGACCCGCCTGAGCAGAATATTATGCAACCGGCTGTGTGAGGAGTTCCGGGCACCACATTCCACACAGGGACACCGCCTCCACCGTATCCTCCTGTAGCGGCAGCAGTAGTGGCAGCAGGCCGCACACATCCAAAAGTCTAGGCCAAGGCAGGGGGAATTTTCTGGATGCCTGGCGAAACCTGATGCGGCCACCTCAAACAAGTGCAGGGGCATAACCATCGAGAACGCATGAAGCGCATGGTGCACGGTTACGTTGGCTCTTTTCTTGCTGTTGGTGGTGTTACGACAGCAGGTATGAGGAGGATGCCTCTCCTGACAGTAGTGACGCCAATAATTTTTGGGTCATCAGGCTTGAAATCTGCCAGCAGTTGGCACAGTATGCCATCAAGCTTCTTTCGTGCCCGGCATCCAGAGTGGTCAAGGACAACCAATCATGACTGTCGCCTCAAAATGTCAATCGCCTTACCTTTTTGAAAATAAACGAAAGGTGGTACTAACAACTATCATATCCCCACTGCAGATGTCACTGATTGGCTGACACAAGGACTCACTGGCCAACCAAGATGTCTCTGTGAGCCCGCACTGCTCCTGTGCTGTGGCTGCCTATCACCAACACCCTGTCAGCTGAGCCTGCCTCGGTTTATTATTTTCGCTAGTTATCACAATGTCCAGGGGTGGCATTCATCACCAATGTCATGTCTGCCATTGTGCCAGCTAGCAATATACTTTACATTTCTGCTGCTTCCGGGAGGCCGACAAACGGCAGATAGAAACCCCCGGTACTGCCACACTGATAGGTACCATTGCCTTTGCCTAATTTTTCAGCTAAATATTGTAAGATTGAGGGTTGGCATTCATGTCATCCACTTCATGATGCAAACTAACAATATCGTCTACCTTCCTACCGCTTCCAGGACCACAGACCACAGCAACAGTGCTGGCACACAAAACATCTCGGTCTGGCCCTTCACTAATTTCAGATATTTGTATTACACACTTCTGTGTGGCATTGACTGCATTACACCCAGCTCTCCATGACTCTTACCAATGCGGTCTCCCTGGGGATAACTGACCAGGGGCCACACACTGCTACTGCTCTTGCTGACCCACGCTCTGTCTCTGGTCCTCCATTCTTTTGCCTAATGTCACCGCGCTACTTCTCCACAACTTTATGGGTGGCATTCCTAACACATGTCATCCAGGTCATGATGTCAGCTAGCAACTATTATTATTAATAAACAGGATTTATATAGCGTAGGATATTATGCAGCTATGTACATTAAATAGGGGTGCGTACATTAAATAGTAATGCGTTCTCCTGCTGTTTAGATGGCAGAGACTGTTGCTAGTGGGTGGAGTTCTCCCTTTCTCCTGTCCTAATGTTTATGCCGCCTTCTGGACACGTTCTGTCATGCAAAAATCCTATTTGCCTGCTGTCACCTTGCTGCCATTTTCTGGAAAACCACAAGAACTTTTGTATTTTCCCTTGTTGTCACTGTTCTTTTACACACACCTAGCAGATTTGGTGGTTCTAACATGTGTAGGGGCTTTGCTATTAATGTTTAAAGTCGGCCCGTTGACTTTAATGTAATTTGCAAAATCGATCCTGCCGAAATTTAGCGAACCCAACGGAAGTTCGAGAAACTTTTTGCGAGACTGTCAGAGGCCTTCTCGCTCATCCCTACTTCTAACCCTACCAACAATGTACTACTAACCCAAACAATACCACTACTAACCCCGCAAACTACTACTAACCCCGCAAACTACTACTAACTCTACCAATACTACTACTGACCTTTGTTTCTTCCTGTAGACTTCTCTATCAATACTCCAACTCCCCCACACCTATAAACACCACTGCCGTTGTTCCACCTTCTCCCATTTCCTATGGATTCTTCTGCTTATTTTCCACCATCTGATTCTCCACCTTCAGTTCCTTCATCTGCCCCCCACAATATGAATTCTACTAGTTCTTCTTCTACTGATTCCCAACCTTCTCTCTCTTCTCATGGAAACCTAAAGACTTTTCTGCTTCACCTTCTGCCCATCCTAATGGATGCCTTTGCTTCACCCATATGTTCTACATTTTCCAGTGGATCACATTCTGCCCCTCTTTAAAATAAATTTAGAGATCTACATACCACCACCATATAAATACCCCTTCTGATGCTCCACCTTCTGCCCCTTCTCTATTCTCCTCTATTGTC
>NC_092862.1:147743834-147747494 GCF_032062135.1 Pyxicephalus adspersus
CTCCACCTTCTGCCCCTTCTCTATTCTCCTCTATTGTCTTACCACCACCATATAAATACCCCTACTGATCTCGTGTCCTCTAAAGCTATAAATCTAAGTGAATTTGGATTATATTTATGATCCTATATGGTGGCTAAGACGTGTTTTGTTATTTTTCCATTAGTTATTAGGTAAATATGTTTATATATCTGTTTTTGAAAACATTGTTTCGTTTTACCTACATAGTATCTACCGCAAGTGGAAGAAGCCAAGTATAATATTCCCACTGTGCCACAATTGACGTTTTTTTTAAATTTAGGTTTGACAATGAGAGGTAACTTTCCCTTGAAAGATTTATCCTGAGGTTCAGAGATCCATCTACATTGATTACATGAATTATATTTTTCTGTTCCATATATCCATTGATGTCCTATTTTCTTGAAAAATATGATGTGGATTCCATTGGTAGTAACCTCGAAGAGAGATGAAGTATGAAATACGTATTCATGGCGATGGTAGCCCTTTTGTATTGTATTGTAGTGCTGAGATACTTACTTATGTTGAACCATATCCCTGAAGAAGTGGACTCTGCCTACGAAACGCGTTAGCTAAAAGATAACCCCGGTAGATATCACACGATGGAATGTTGTTTTTAACAAATAAGAAAAAACCTTTTATGGCATTTTTTTTTAATTAAGCAAATTGTAATAAAATGTTGAAATTTTTATATGACTGTTGTGAAGATCCCATTTTAATTTGTCTTCCTTCTTCTTTTCTAAGGTATAAGTAGGGATGTTGAAAGTGTATAAAATAATATGGGATCTTATAGGAGAAATTACTAATATAGATACCCCTTCTGATGTTACACCTTCTGCCCCTTCTGTATTCTCCTGTATAGGTGTATATATATAAATACCCCATAGATACTTCATCTAATGCTCCACCTTCCATCCCTTGTGTATTCTCCTCCATAGTCATACCACCACCCTATAGATACCCCTACTGATATTACACCATCTGCCCCTTCTTTATTCCCCTCTATTGTCATACCACCACCATATAAATACCCCTTCTGATATTACACCATCTGCCCCTTCTCTATTCCCCTCTATTGTCTTACCACCACCCTATAGATACCCCTACTAATGCTCCACCATCTGCCCCTTCTTTATTCCCCTCTATTGTCTTACCACCACCCTATAGATACCCCTACTGATGCTCCACATTCTGCCCCTTCTTATTGACTTTCGGAATACTGCTTCACTTTCTATCCTTTATTATTTAACTCATTACTGAAGATCCATTTTCTGCCTTTTCCTATAGAATCTTCCAGTGAATCTCCACCTTCTTGCCCTCTGTATGGACTTTTCTATAGTTTGCTGTGATTCAGCTTTGTGTACTTTTCACCCAGATTGCAAGCTTTTATTTTTGACTACATTATGTTTCGTCAGGTGAATGATGTGTGAATAACTCATTTTCCTCCTAAACTAAGTATAGCAGGTACAACACAACGTTTATATTTATATCTGGTAATCATAAAAAGAAATCATGAAAGTTGCAAAGTGTGCAATCTGCAGAGCTTAGGTTGTATCTGTGGGAAGCAGCACATCTGAATGTGTATGACCACCAAATATTCAATTAAAAAGGCCCCCGGCATAGAAGCTCTTGTAGCGATGGCAATGAAGCCATTTAATATCTGAGCCTTATGACGAGCTCCACCGACACATTACTCTACTATTATATCTATTTTATTTCAGTTGCTCCATGACATTCTGCAGTGCCATGGCAATAGATGCATCTTTTGTTCAGCTTAATCATTGCAGTTTATTTGTTATAATTCCTTTCCTAGCTAATAAAAGGATGAAATATTGTGAATGTGAAATAAGTGGGTTAGATTTTGTGGCTGGATTGTCACTCCCTGGAAGAATTACAATGGCAATCGTCCGTATCGCAGTCCTCATCATAATCCAGAATTCATCACTGGCTTCCATGTACAATAGTTTACAAATCCTGGAATAGTTCTCAGCATGAGGTTTACCAGGCTCCGCTTTATTTTCAGTTTTTCTGCCTATAGAATTTTGGCTTCATTTTCTCATCCTAAATATCTTTACATTTTCATTACGGTCGGGATCCCTCCATCTGTTGTGTCCTGATGGTGAAACGGTTCACATGCACTGGGATGGGCACCACAATTTTTGGGTTGCGGACGGGTTCGCCTGCCCGACTATTGACATTCCCAGCTTTGATGCGTTTCCATTTGGCTCGACGGTTCTGAAACCAAATTTTCACTTGTACCTCAGTGAGCTTTAAGGTGTGGGCAATCTGCGACCTCTCGGTCAGGGAAAGATACTTCTTACAATGAAACTCTTTCTCCAGCTCCAGGAGCTGCTCGCTGGTGAAGGCAGTTCTACGCCTTCGACTCTTTGCAGCAGTCCCTGCTCTATCTTTCCCGAGGTCCGGGCCACTGTTCTTCCCTTTACCTCGAGTTCTTGTTGGTCCATTTTCATGGTCCTTAAGATTCTCATCGCCACAGCTGTCCCCGGAGGTTTCATCTTCTTCATGGTCACTACAAGCGGACAACCTTCCTGCCGTCTTCTCCTCATCCGAGCTGCTCAGCTTTCCATCCCCTGGAATGATAAAACACAAACAAGGAATTTATATATCATAATCATATCATAGTTCTTCTACTCCCTGCTCATAACAAGTGCACCCCGGGAAGGAGTTTTCTTCCTAAATTCTAATCCCTAAAATGCCAGTCCAGAGATTTGTGAATTGCATTTATTTTATTCATAGATTGAGAAAGAAGTCAACGAGAAGAAACTTTGCTTGTGCAGTAAAGCTGCTTGGACTATATGGCCGGGAGGATTGTCATTGGCTGGTGGATGTTACGGACACCTCTGCTTTGACTTTTCTTATATACAGAATAAGAACAGATACCGAGAATTACATCTGTGACAGGTTGGCCCAATGTTTCCCAACCTTTGTTCCTCCAGGGATTGCTGGGCGCTCCTTGAGCCTCTCGGGTCAGTGTAAGTTACACCACCTACTCTACAGCGAGCTGTGGAGAAAGTAATTATAGCAGAAGTCAATAACTTCCACAGAGTCAATGTATGTATGCAAGTCATAGGAAGCACAGGCCACCCACTGGAATCAAGTCATTTGGATAATAATTAGGAATAAAGCTGCACGCTGGATCTGGAGGGTCACTTACCTGGCTGCAGATTACTTACCCAGCTACCTCTGCCTCATCAGGTGTGAGCCTTAACAGTGGGTAAGAAAAAGGACCCAAGGAGTCCTGGGAAACCCGGTTCAAGTAGAGGACAAGTGAAGTGGTACTGTGGGTGTGTGGCCCTGTAGCAGCTGCAGCCAGGCCTGTGCTCCTCTCTCTGATGTCTGGGTCAAGGGCCCCAGGTTTTATGGCCATGAGACTGACTCCTAAAAATTCCCTGCAACAGAAACCATGTTACCACTCTGCTTGGCAGCTTACAGTATCCCCAGCCTTCCTTTAGTCATCTACATTCTGTTCCATCCCGGAATCCCCAGTCTTCCTTTAGGTTTATGGACTCCGTTCCATCCCGGAATCCCCAGCCTTCCTTTAGTCATCTGCATTCTGTTCCATCCCGGAATCCCCAGCCTACCTTTAGGTTTATGGACTCTGTTCCATCCCGGAATCCCCAGCCT
>NC_092862.1:147748157-147769917 GCF_032062135.1 Pyxicephalus adspersus
CCTTTAGGTTTATGGACTCTGTTCCATCCCGGAATCCCCAGCCTTCCTTTAGTCATCTGCACTTTGTTTTATCTCAGCATCACCTGCACACTGTGTGCAGCTGGAGATAATTAGAGAGTGGGCACTACAGCCAATGGGCATGATCCTGTCCTACTATTGGTTGCTGGGCCCGTTTAAGCCTCCTTTTTTTTTTTAACCCTGTTCATCACCGCTGCAAAACTTCAGGTTCCTTCCAGCTCCTCCTATCGTTTGTCGTGCAGCAGGAAAGACAAAGGATATCGGTTTATGGGAGCGTCTACACAGGATAGCTAGGGGGATTCCCACCGATCCTTTCCCAAGGGGACCTGTAGTACTTGTAGCTCCACATTCTCGAAAACACTTGGGAGAGCCCCCTGGGGTAAACATGGCTATTCCCACTGGAGTCATCCATGTATATGTATTTCCTGTGCCAGAATATTGGAGGAGCCTGGCAGGCGTCTTGTGGGGTGATAGTAACGCCCAGGTACAGAATGGCAGGCTGCCATGGCTGAATGGTGAGGTGCTGCAACCCAACTCTGTGCCGAAACTCCCCCATCATAGGGTGAAAAGCATGCATTGCCGAGAAATAGAATCAAACGCCTTCCTTACGTCCAGAGGAAGAAACAAATGGATTTACACCCAGCCAAGTGGAGTAACTGAACCAGCCGGCTGTCACCAGCCCAAATGGATCCATTGGTTCAGAAAACCGTTCATTCGCCAATATCTTTGCCAAATCCTTCGTATCAACATTCAGCAAAGAATTTAGGGGTCCACCGGGGGTTTACCAATAGATGAGACTCTGGGAGGTGGCTTGAGCCTTGCTTACGGGAATTAAAGAAGGAGGCCAGCTGAGGGACAATGACCGCTGCCATTTTTTGGGGGAGAAGCCATCAGACCCCGGGCATAGGCCCAAATGAAGTCGTCCTTTAGTAAAGCGCGCTGAAAGTTGGAAACCAGCGGGTTACGGGTGAGAGGTAAAACTGAAATGATTGGCTAACATGGGGCCTGGGACCATCAGAGATTGAGTTCCTTATGTCCTATGGGGGGCAGCTCTAGTAGCTGGATGAGGGTCCAATAAAGCTGGAGCCCCTAAAATATTCCAGCTGTGCCTGATCCGTGCTCCTTCCTGCGGAAGCCATCTGTCGTACTTCCAGGTCCTGCTTTCTGGATCCTCTGCGTGTTACTTTACCTGATGGCTGACCTATAGAACGAGTTCTGCTGCAATCTGTCCAATCTGAAAGTACAAAAAAGCCAACAAATGCGGCTCCGGGGGCCCCATCAGCCCAGAAATCCTCCCAGCAGTACAAAGCTCCGGTCTGAGATGGGTCAGTGACCCACAAATCACCGCAGTTCCATCCATGGCCTGTGAGTGGGAAGGGGGCAGCGCAGCGTCCCAGGGAAAGGGACTGACATGGCTTCCAGTCCATCTGAGGGCCCGGCAGAGGTGACCGGGCAGAAAGTAACAGCCTGGGCCTAGCACAGAACATTCCGGCCCTGGTAAAAGAAATGGAAACCCTGAGGACAGCAAAGAGAATATTCCAGAAGCAGATAGAGCGGTGAATATGGCCATACAGGGTCAGATTGTGTGAATGTGCGGTGTAACCTGTGCGGTGAATATGGCCATACAGGGTCAGATTGTGTGAATGTGAGGTGTAACCTGTGCGGTGAATATGGTAATGTCCATAGAGAATGTTCTCAGGCGTATCACAATCTATGGAATGACTCCGCAGAGGAGCTGATTACTGCCACAGAGGTCTTAGAGGAGGAAGCTTTAATGTCAGAGACAATCCTGAGCGGAGGGGATCCGCAGCCAGAGGAAACCAGAACACACCTGGCAGGTGAACATCCTGGAGAACATTCATCCCAGGATTCACTGCCATCTGGTATCTGTGCCTGTGCTGGGCCATCTCAATCTGTGAAGGGTGAAGTCACACAATCTAAAAGATAACTCTACCCGCAGGCCTGAGGAGGAAGGGATGGTGGCAGAGAAGTAGGGGGGGGGAGGGGGGGTCATTGCCTGTAACAGGTATGATGTGTTGGCGGGATCAAACACCGATCCCTCTGAGCTAGAACTAATAGAGAATGTGACTCCGGGTCAGACGATGATCCACCCACCAAGAAAAGATCATTTCCAGGGCCAGAAATGGAGGAATCAGTCATGGAAACCGGCAATGGGGATTCAGACTGCTCTGCACTATGATGGCGGAGTTCTCTTTTAGGGCCAATGAATTGTTCCCGGGAAGGTGAAAGATTTCATTATTTCTCAGCTCAGATAAAATCATTGGAGATAAACGGGTGAATGATTTGTAATGTATATACCGAGAACAGATACCGAGAATTACCCCCGGGGGACAGGACAAGGGAAGTGGTACTGTGCAGAGTCCATACATACAGAGAACAGATACCAAGAATTACATGACACACCTGTAGCTCACCTGTCCTATGACACACCTGTAGCTCACCTGTCCTATAATTTGATTACTATAATACGAGTCACTTACCTGTTTTATAACACTGATTACAATTACATTTGTTGCTTACTTGTTCTTTAATGCTCAAAACTTTTCTACACCTGTCACTGTCACCTGTCTTCTAGGCTGTAACACTATTTACTATTACACTGCACCTGCTCTATGAAATGTACCTTCCTGTATTCATACACCTGTCCTTACTTTGTGTTAAGCACTGACATATAATGGTTAAAGGACAGGTAAGCTGGAACACCTGTGAACTACCTCAGTCCCCATCGATATCATTACAATGCGATCCATATGCTTTAGTCTCGTCACACATGCCCCCGGCTTGCCAGCCATCCCACCTACCTGCCAGGTTGGTGAAGGTCTCGGAATTGTTCTCCTGTGTTCCCTGAACTTCTTGCTGTTTGTTTCCTTCTTCTGGGGATCCATCCTGAGCGTACGGAGCAGCAATGGGATCTCTGTAGTTTGGCAGAGCAGTGCTTATGGTCAGCATGGATGGAAGAGCTTGTCCTATGCTGGCACAGAAACTATTATTCAAGCGCCCAGTGAAAGGGCTGACGGGTCCCAGGGGGGGAAGTGGAGTTGGAGGCAAACTCTGGGGTATAACAAGTGGTCTGTATGGCATAAACATGGGGTACCCCGTGTATAGAACTGGCCGAGCAGGTGGGCTTCCGATGAGGGAGTCTATAGAGAAAGTACTGGCCCCTCCAGCAGGTCGGTGCATTGTTCCCTCTGCGTGGTATTCGGGGCAAACAGGCGGAAGGTGCGGGGCTATGGAAGGAATTGTCAGTATGAGAGGAGCGGAGTGCCACGTTAGGAGGAGGAGGGGGCAGCGGTGGGGGCTCCCATCATCTATCTTCACTCCTTACGCATCACTTCTTCAGTCACCCAGATACGGGGCACAAAAAGAACCATCCAATGCCAACTTTTATCCAGCTTGGTCCAAATCACGAGAGAGAGAGAGGAGAGAGAGAGAGCGAGAGAGAGAGGAGAGAGAGAGATGATGGGAGAGAGAGAGAGAGAGAGATGATGGGAGAGAGAGAGAGAGAGAGATGATGGGGGGGAGAGAGAGAGAGATGATGGAAGAGAGAGAGAGAGAGAGATGATGGGAGAGAGAGAGGAGAGAGAGATGATGGGGGAGAGAGAGAGAGATGATGGAAGAGAGAGAGAGAGAGATGATGGGAGAGAGAGAGAGAGAGAGAGATGATGGGGGGGAGAGAGAGAGATGAGATGGAAGAGAGAGAGAGCGAGAGAGAGAGAGAGATGATGGGGGAGAGAGAGAGATGATGGGAGAGAGAGATGATGGAAGGATCCCGGAGAATTTATGGAGATCTGCGGGAACAAACAGTCATGGGTACAGTCCCAGTTCTCGTCATGTTGAAGATGTTTCGCGGTTCTGCTTCATCAGTTTCAGGTAAAATACTTTACTCCAGCACCATGGACAGCACCACAGACCAGGAATGCCAGGAAGTGTGCCAGGTCCAGTAATAGAGCAGACCCAAGTCCAGAATCGGTGTCATAAAGCGAGAACAGTACCATAGACCACAAACCAGTCCCAGGAAATGTTACAATCACCAGTGGGCCAGGCCATGGGCCACAATCAGAGCCACAGACCGTTTCCGGAGCATTCCAATAAACCCAAAAGATCACCAGCACAGTCCAAAAAACAGTTCCAAAGACCAGAACCAGTACCCAGAACAGTGTAATAGACCTGGGCAGGACAACAACCAGTCCCTGATAAACTACGGCAAGTCCACAATTAGTACCATGGGAATCCAAATCCCGTTCCACTGAACCAGAACAATTCCAGTAAGTTGGTAATAGACCCGGACCGGCCCAGAGACCAGGAACCATGCCAAAGACCGAACAGTCCTAAAAGCAGCAGTGTGATTATTAGGAGAGGGGCCACAGTACAATGCTAACCCAGGTCAGCGAGGGCCACCGTATGGACAGTGGGTCCCCTGGTCCATCTTTCTGTAGCAATATGAAGTCTTTTCCTCTCTCCCGGACTGACTCTGTGTGTATTCCGCTCCCCGGGGTTAATGGTTCCATTCTAACCTGCCTGTGATTGTGGATTGGCAGTGCCAGGGGTTAATGAGCCCCCCTCCCCCAATATGCTGATTGTGTCTTCCTGCCTCTGATTAGCCCTATTCAGCTCCCTGCCTGATTACTGGAGAGGGGCTCCGCTGATTAGCACACAGGGTCAGAGATGCTAATTACTGCCGAAATTACTGACAAGTCTTCTGCCATGGCAGGACCTACATTTCCCTGGCCAGGAGATGGGAGGTCATCTGAAGGAAGTAATCTACAAGAAATGGCGGGTGATTGGGGGCACAGGCCAATGGGGAGGAGGTGACAACAAACTTCATTTCAAAAGTTTTCTGTCTCCATTACCCTGGCAATGTCACCCGAATAGATTTACCCAACGCCCATGTGATGCCCACCACCCGTTCCTAGAACGATGCCCTGTGGCGTGATTTCCTTGTTACCCCATTCCAGAGATTTCACTTCCTGTCCCATAGGCACAACATATTGGGCCTGATTTATTAAAGCTCTCCTAGACAGCAAAAGCTCGTTCATAGGAACCCGGGTGATCCAGCAAACCTGGAATGGATTTCACAAAATTTGCTAATGACTGGCAAATGTTTTCACCCATTCCAGGTTTGCAATCGGGGATCTGGATCACTCAGGTTCTTCCATGATAGTCTATGTATGGAGAGCGTTAATAAATCGGGCCCCTCATTGCAGGAAATCCCCTCTGATTGGGTGTCCCCAGATTGACCTGTTCCTGTGATAGAGAAAACTCTTCTGGGGGGTCAGCAATCACTTTCCTCCCCTTCATTCCGATTTTGTGAAATAAGAAAAAGGAGAATTTGAGGAAAACGAGGATAAAGCAGGGGATTGGTGTATGGGAATAATAAGAAGGCTGCTATATGTCTCCTCCTTATCTTCCTGCAAACAATCAGAACAAATAGACGGATATACAGAGAATCCGCATGGCGGGCAGCACTTTGTCATTCCATTTCTGTACAGGAGATTTTCAATGTGTTCATATTTTCTGTTTAAACTATTTTTCAATGTTTTATACTTTGGTTTTAAATTTACCTAAATCTAGGGGGCGCTCTCAGCAGCTCGGTGCAATGTATCCCATTTACCCTGCTGCTGAGATTACATGTGGAGCACACGGGGTAAATTCCCTGATTGGGCTGGGTGAATGATTGGCATTGTGAGGTGGAACAGTAACGCAGGTAATGAAGATTAAACAAATCTCAAACTTATCCAAATAATATTATTTATATCCCATAGATGAACATCAAATGTGTCTCCCTCTTGTGGCGTGATGCTGCCATTAGACATAAATCTGTTCCTCCTGTGTGGGGGAATATGTTGCAGCAGAATGGCCCCATTGTGATAATGACGTGGGGCCCTGGATGATGGCGGTGAGCTGCATTCCTTGCAATGGTTGCCCAACATTTATTCCAGCCACAATGAAGATAGATTGCTGCTTGTTGGTTTTCACTGGGAATGAACAGTATATCCCAATATACACAAAGAGTAACAAACCAATGTGCTATTGTGTGCACAATGTAATATATCATTAATTACTCATCAATATATCATTACTTATCAATATATCTGCAGAGTGAGAATGGATTCTTTGTTGATCTGGGCCCCGGTGGTTGGGGTCCCTCAGCATTGTCCAAACATCTTTTCTCAGGTTTGGCCAATATTTCTCAGCTCTGGATATTCTACGCTTTCTGTGAATTAGATCAGAAATTCAGTATGTATCTGTACCATCCTCGATCATCATCATCCTCGATCGTCATCATCCTCGATCGTCATCATTCTCGATCATCATCATCATCGATCATCATCATCCTCGATCATCACCCTCAATCATCATCATCCTCAATCCTCACAATCCTCAATCATCATATGGAAATCTCTCTTTATTTAATTTTTAATGATATATTTGTATTAGCTCTTTTGCTTTTTGCAGCCGCTCCTACATACAGGTGTATTATTATACAAAATGCCAAATAATCTTCATGAAAACTATGCATTGCATGATGGGCAGTAAGATGGGTAGTATGATGGGCGGTATGATGGGTAATATGATGGGTGGTATGATGGGTAGTATGATGGGTAGTATGATGGGCGGTATGATGGGTAGTATGATGGGCTAGTATGATGGGTAGTATGATGGGCGGTATGATGGGCGGTATGATGGGCGGTATGATGGGTGGTATGATGGGTAGTATGATGGGTAGTATGATGGACAGTATGATGGGTAGTATGATGGGTAGTATGATGGGTAGTATGATGGGTAGTATGGTGGGTAGTATGATGGGCAGTGAGATGGGTAGTATGATGGGCAGTATAATGGGCAGTATGATGAGTAGTATGATGGGCAGTATAATGGGCAGTATGATGAGTAGTATGATGGGCAGTATCAGTCCTTTGAGCCAATGAGGCGACTTCTCCATCCAGTCCATTATAGGATGTGAATTTGCTAGAATATTCAGTACAAGATGTCCTCAAAGTGAAGCTGTAGGAACTGCAGGAGTGGAGGTGGTAATGGCAGCTTGGGCAGCGTTTGTGCCATCCGACCCTCTAAGTGTGAGCGCAGAGCACAACGACACAGATGCTGAAGAGACCGCGGACAATGAGACAGCGAGAAGACGGATTGGAAGAACTTAAAATGTTTCTGAAAAGACCAAAACATGACATTAGAAGAGGAAACACAAGGAGAACCTAACCCACAGTGTATAGGATAGACACATTGACTAGAAGGGTGAAAAACACCAGTGAATATCTGCCATTGTCAATGCAGATAATTCCATCAGGCCTTAAATATAAACGTTTGATGTGGGCTAATATACAAATGGCCAGGATCTCTATAAATCTGCGAATAGTAAAGTGTAAGCACATGAAACCCTACACTAACCTCAAAACCCTTCCACAAAATAACCCAAAAGCCACCATTTAGGGGTCTACAGATGAAGAACCAGTCATTGCTATTACCAACATGTGGACCTGGAAGATTCTCCACCTGAGATGAAAGTCCCCTGGAAGTAGTAAGATTTGGGGGGTATTTATCTCTACATGGCGAGCATGATGAATGGACTTACCTGCTGTTCTTCCTCTGGTACCACTTCAGCCCATTCTTCTGTCCCTCGCAATTTACTGTATGTGTTCAGCAGAACTTCAACTGTACGTGGAGAAGAATAGCAATAGCGTAGAACCTGAAACACGACCAAGGCGTCAGTTCTAATCCCAGAGCAGAAGATACAATCCCAGGAGAAGGTTGGACCTCACTTAGGAATTAGGGAAAGGACGTTTGCTTGGTCCAAGTGACGTTTTTATGGTATTTTTACTTTACGTCTGGTTTGGTTGCAACTCATGTCTATTCAGGTTTGGTCCAGTCTAGTCTTTTGTGTATGGTACAGTCCAGAATAGTTTCTTGGGTCTGGTTAGGATTCTATCTGGAATATCCGGGTTTCCAGTTTGTATATTTCCCCAGTGTTTGAACTTGATGGACTCAACCCATGTGACAATGGTCCTGTCCAGACAAATCCTACAAAAAGTTATGTTCTACTTGCAGACTCCTTGGTATGTGTTTGAGTACAGGTCATTGAAGATAAGGTTTAGTATTGGGTTTGTCTGTAGAATGGGTATCAGGGTTATATGGCTATACAGTGATATGTTTATTTATTATAATATATACATAGCGCTGTACAAATCTTCCACAGAAAGGAGAAAGAAGCTCAAATCTAGCTGTGTCCCCCACAAACAAGAAGATAAGACTCAATCTGTCTGTCCCAGGCTACAGAGCAATGTCTGTGGGCACAGCCGGTATATGGGTGACATATAAACCCCACAAAGGACCTTTCCAGGTCACAACTGATTCAGTACCAGGTCTGGTACAGCCGTCTATTTTCTTGGGCCATTCTCTATGGTATATTACAAATGAGTCCAATCTCTTGGGTGTGGTACGGTCCAGTATCTCTGTTATGTTACACACCAATCTAGTTCGGTCTGATGCAGATCAGTGTAGTCTCGTGTGTATGGTACAATCTCTTCCAGTCCTTCCAGTCACTCCATTATGTTACAAGCCAATCTGGTCTCTCTGAGACATAGAGAATCTCTTGGCTCTGGTACCGTCCAGCCCAGTCATTTTAAAATGTTACCGACAAGTCTACTTTATTAGTTCTGAGTCCAGTTTTATCTTTCAGGTCCGGTCTGGTACAGTCCAATCTAATTATACTGGACTTTTCGTGTCCAATAGAGAATTGGGGCCTTGTGTAGGCGATACCCAATGTTTCATGAACGTTCCCTAATAAACAAGCTTACCAATAATAAATGTAATAAATCTACCTTGACATTCCATGATCACTTGGCTTATCATGATGGACTTTCTTCTACCAGAAACAGAACATACAATACGATACAATAATTCAATCCCTGTTACAGATTAGAAGTAATCTAAATGAAACCCCAGTGGCCCCTGACTAACAATAGGAGATATTAGGGATCCATCAGTTTATATTGCCTGTAAATGTCGGCAAAGTGGAGGCCTCCCACAACTTCATAGGGTAAGTAAATCCTTTATTCTGGTTACTTGTGTCTGTGTGTATCTTGTCATTCACTGGTGATATTTCAGAAAGCTTCAAAGGAATGTTCATGTCCATACGTTGCCATTTAGAATTTAGTAAAGTTTGATATGTTAGAAATACTGAAACATTTTCCTTCCTTTCTCTAATAACTATTCCAAGCTATGGTGTTCCCATATATATATATATATGGTGTGTGTTCCCCCATCATTGTCTTTTGTAACCTCCAAATCCTTTCCATTATATGATAACTTACTTTGATAAGGGCGCCTGGCCACACCCGAATGGCCCCATGATTCAGCAGAGCCCGCACAATAAGTTCTGGATGGTTTTGAAGCTTGTATGAGGTCACTTGGAGTATGTTCTGCATGGCAGTGTTTCCACTATAGCTCATAGCATTGACCTCGGCCCCCTGCTCCAAAAGCAGCTCCACCACCTGAGGATTGGCAGTCTTACATGCCAGGTGTAGAGGACTTTGTTGGTCCTTGTCTCGGGTATGAATGTTGGCTCCGTTCTTTATGAGATGCTTGCACACCTGATAGTACCGGTCCAGTTCCTGGGGTGCCTGAGGATGGCTACAAGCCACACTCAATGGTGTCTCACCATTTATACTTCTCTTATCAACTGCGGCTCCATAACGCAAGTAAAGATCAACGTGTTCCAACAAAGCGTGTTGGGCTGCCACATGCAGCGGGGTGAACTCCTCTTCCTCCGTCTGCCTGTTAATATGGGCGCCATATTGTAGAAGCAGCTTGGCACAGCTGGTAGAAAGAAGACAAATGAGATCTGAGACTTCAGACATGATGGATCACAAGAAGTAATACTGAAAAGAAAACATTTCATTTTAATCTGCTGGGATTCCCTAATAGGAAAAACTATTCACTGTCCAAGTAAATGATTCCCACAAACATCTTATTTACTGCTAATGTGATGTAGCCAGGAAAGGAAGATTGGGCAAACTGTGGGACGTTTCTGTGTCGATGGATGTATGCTGGGAAATTCCTCCACTTAGCAGTGTGTTTAGGAAATATATATCTAATATTTGTAAAGGGTACTGGAATCTTTTATTATCAAAATGCAAACGAGTGGGAATTCTGTCCGGGAAACACTGCGACTGTGATAAAATTAGATGGTTAGATTGGGCCATTGGGAAGCTCCACATTGGTTGGGTCCAACAAAGGTCCTACCGGGCTGACTGGTGGGGAAATTATTACTGGCATTGAGTTATCTAGTTCTATGTATAGTGAGAGGCAGGGAAAAGATTGAGGGGTACATGTCTGGGAAGTTCTGACCCTGCCTCACCATCTGGGGGTTCCTAGATCACAGCAAATGTTCTCATAACTAAGGGGCCAAAGAAAGAAGTAAACCTGTAAGTTGTAGAGGGACCATGGAAGACCATTGAAAAGACCTGACTAGTAAAGGACTTTATAGCAGCCCCGAAGCAATCCTATATGTTATAGCGAGATCATATAGGACCCCTAACCTCTGCTGGACACTATTGTTTCTCCCCAACCCCCCCCCCCCCTGCACATGATGCCAGGGCATTCTTCCTCCACAGACACCAACGTTCTACACTTTACCTTTTGGTAGATAGATCTTACCGCTGCACTCTTTGTGCAATGCATTATCCTGGCTTACATAGCCCCCCCATTGTCCTGACCCCTGCACCCCATACCTATGAACCATTCTTTGTACATATAATTTTCCATTGTTTTATTCTGAGGTTTTCTTGAATTCTCTTTAAGGACGCTTGTTGCCTGGCTGTCATCATCACTTTGTCTGACCTACCACATGCCTTGGCAGAAATCGGGTATGTCAGCCAGGCAGTTAGCAATTTCAGCAAGAAGTCCGTAATATCACAGGCCAATGAGAAGAGAGAACAGCAGAATAACTTGTTATATGGAGGTATTTTAATCCTGAAATCTCCACCCCTCTCCATAGATTGTACTATAATGTGTTTGTATTAGAGGATAGGGACACATTGGGCCCTTGTAGAGCTTTAGAAATCAGATCTGTTATGGTAATAATATCCTCACCATCCACCTATAACAAATAACACAAACTGGCCACCATGGCTTACCGGAAGGACTCGGGCGTCTTGCAGCAATGGAGAGGCAAAATACCATCTTGGGATTCCACATTGGGATTGGCACCGTATCTCAGCAGTAGCCTCACACATTCATTATGGCCACCTTGGCATGCTCCATGTAGGGCGCTCTCTCCACCGGGAGAAAAGTCAACGTCGGCCCCCTTCTTGAGAAGTAGCTGGAGGCAATCAGAATAGCCACGGTTGGCTGTAACATAGAGAGGGCAGGTGAATTCCTCTTCATAGGTCAAAGACCAGATTCCTGAAAGAGAGAAGATAGTTGGGTCACCAGACAGCCGATATGAGGGCTACCCACAATATTCTACTGACGTACTCAGGGCCGTAGTGTTGTAACGATAGTTCCTCCATTCCTCCACATCACTTGTATCAAAGACAGAATTGGGGTGAATGGATTCATCTGGAGTTTCCAGCACTTTATAGATAGTGGCCATGTCCCCTGAGAGAAGTGACAACCAGAATTCCAAGGTTGACCCCTCTGCCTTTCGAGTCACAATCACCCTGGACATATTCCACTAAAGATGGGACAGGAAATGGGTCAAGTCAGGCATTGCACAGTCCAATGTGAACAAAATCATTAGGATGAAAAAGTCTAGAATCAGATTGTAATCTGTATAACATAGGAGGTTCTGAGTCCAGTATATAACATAGGAGGTTCTGGGTCCAGTATATAACATAGGAGGTTCTGGGTCCAGTATATAACATGGGGGGTTCTGAGTCTGTACATAACATAGGAGGATCTGAGTCTGTACATAACACGGGACGCATGGAGTATGTACATAACACGGGACGCATGGAGTATGTACATAACACAGAATGTCGGCCATGTGTTGTGTGGTTACCGTGCTCCAATGGTCACTTTCCTGCTTGTCCCCGGCCGCTGTACTCTGAGCCTGTGTCGGGCCCATTTCAGGACGTCTATATATAAATAATGCGTCATGTCTGCTATTTCCATGCCAGGACAGAAATATCCAGCAATGGCTGCACAGACTTCCAGATGGACAGTAATGAGCAATGGCCGCCCTATTATCAGTCCCACAAATATTACATCCCAGAATCAGCAGGAGGAATATTTGCCTTTGCTTCCACCTATTGCACCCTTTGGGGCCCATCGCCTCCTTTATCACATATAATGCCCTCCATGTGCACAGCTCATGGAAATGTCAGGGTAAAGTTTCACCGGGATCCATATGGACAAGTGCTCAGGGGTTTTCCTAAAGTTCTTTGAGCTTTCTGATTGGCTGAAAGAGGAAATACATTTCCTGTCCTGGTACGCCTCTGCAAGTGTTTGGATTATTGAAAAATGTTTTTTTTGGGGTTTTTATTTGGTTATTTGGTTGATTGGAAGATTTTTATTGGGTTTTTAATGATAATATGATAGTGAAAGATACTCACAATATGTAAAAACATAAGAAAGGGGATAAGGGGGGTACTAGCGCCTTCGGGGGGGGGAGACATGATACAAAAACAATCGCACATTAAAACCTCCAAATAATAAGAAAACACATACATCAGTAACTGGAATCAGGAATATGTTCAATATATTTGGACTCCCTCAACCAATAAATATGTGCAGGATGCCGGTTACTCTACCTGTGGGGGGGATGGGGGATTCCGATCGCCCACCAGTAAACGTTCTCCGTTCTGCGTTTCCCAGCATTAAAGAGATTACTTGGTCATTTCATGAATCAAAGAACTCGTTTTCAGAAATCTACAATACGACAACAATTCCACAAACGGTGAATCAGAAAGGAATGGACTGCTCCACATTTTGGACAAAAGGACCCGGGACCCCTCAAATTATTGGGGTCTTGCAGTTGGAAAACTTTATGTAACAGCTTTGATCACAAATGTCCTTGCTGTAAGATAACCGTGCTGTATTACCAAGTCCTATATTGTGTCCTGATAGCCGGGGTACACACCATGATGATAACTTACCTTGGGAGGTTTGTCAGGGCCAATGGTCCATCATGTGACATAACTAAGCCCAGAG
This sequence comes from Pyxicephalus adspersus, assembly GCF_032062135.1. NCBI lineage: Eukaryota > Metazoa > Chordata > Amphibia > Anura > Pyxicephalidae > Pyxicephalus > Pyxicephalus adspersus. The sequence goes on from NC_092862.1 coordinate 147,761,364, forward strand.
AGAAATCTGGATTACTAATTCTAGGTAGGTTTCTAGAAACTTCTTGCCGTGTGATCACCAAACGATTGTGTTTTCGGTGGCCTGGTAAATTGGTGACCTTACGGCTTCTCCATTGTAAAATTAGAGGATCTGCCAACCAATCGATAGCATGTAAGAGAGAGGGGTATGTCCCGAAAACTAACCCCACCGTCTTCCTTCTGGAAATACAGAAGCATATTCCTTGCCAGAGTTTTATGTTTGGCCATATAACAGTTTAACAAAAGACATCTTAATTAGATGGCACCTACAGGACAGAGGCGCTTCTCCAGACATTCACATCTCTCAATATAATCATTTAGGTGATAAATAGAGGAGGAATGTTTGCCTATTTCAATACCCCGGTAAGTAATAGAAGTCGGATCTATAGTGCCTACGTCGGCATTCATCAATGGCAAAATGAATCTTTATGACACTTTATGCCGTAAGTAAAGTCTCCATATTGGCGATATCGGTAGGGGGCTTTGATGTAAATAACGAGATATCGTCAGCAAAATATGCTGCTGGAGCCTCCTTATCATCCATGTTAAGGCCACGAAATACAAGAACCAATAGTGAGAACCAATGGTTCCAAGGCTAGATAGAATAATAGGGGTTATAACAATATAATAGGCTGAGATATTAACCCCGGGGTATTTATTGGAGCCATAGGAGAGCTGTACATATTACTTAGCAGAGGGTAGAATTGGCCGATGTGTTGTAGTACTCAGAATAGACAATGTTAGCATTGCTTGTTCCAAATGTTTGTCACTGCTGACCTCCCTCATATAAACCCAACCTGAGATGCGGAGATAAATTAAGGTAAAAGGAGACCAATCTGTCTGCCATTATTTTTGTTAAAAGGATTCTATCTACGTTATTTAATGGGATTGGTTGATACATTATTTGGGAGTTTTTATATACGCTTCCCTAGCAGTAGGAGATATTCACTTGTCCCCCACATAGGGTTGTATACACTATGTAGCATCTTGTAGAAATCCGCCATTACTTGTCGGGGCCAGCCACCTTCCTATTTCATAGATTGGATTTCCAGCATGGAGGTGAGGTGGTATTTAGCATGTCCACCTGGGTTCTTTTTCATTTAGGCAACTTGATAAATAGAATGTTGCCTCTGCATCAATAATGGTTTGTTTGGTAATCAATTTCTGATAGATGTGAAGTTAATCAAGTTAATCTCCTCTGCATGAAAATTAAGTCATCCCCCCCCCCCCAATATCTTCCCTGGCTTATTGCCCAATCAATTTAATGAGATATCTGGCAACTTCATCTTAGACTGTTCATACCTCTAGGTAACCCTCAAAGTGTTTGTAGTTTAGTCATACAACAGGTAACTGACAACAGGTAACTGGTAAAGGTATCCATGTGACTGCAATGTATGTGCAGAGGAGAGGGGAGATTATACAGTACTGGGGAAGACCAGAACATGGACCTAAATGGTCCAATCCATGCCAAGTGCAAGGAAGTCAGAGCAGAAGAATGCTGCCAAATCATCCGTTCAAGGAAGGACCCCCAGCAGCAGGTGGTGAAGGGACCATAGCAGTGAGTGGCTGCAGTTCTAACAATGTTTTATGCAAAGATGGTAATAAACAATGGGCAGAGAATATGAGAACGAGAGATTGACAAGCTGGTAGAGAAGTCTTCTAAAGCCCATTGCAGGACAATCCCACAGCCTGAGCTGGGTTCATCTGTACTTCCACTGGTCAGATGTGGTAGAATTAATATTTATGTCCTTCTCGACATAAAAGATAAATATTTATGTCCTTCTCGATAAACAGGGCAAACTAATTCAAGATTTTACTATTGTCTTGTGTGAGTTCTGCACCGCCTAGTCAGTGGTGATTTTTTTTTTAATAATAATTTTTGTTAGTAGAAAGAAAGCATAAAACATACAGATGTAATATTAAAACATCATAAAAGAAAAAGCATGATATTCAAATAAACCAACATATCGTGACCACGAATATGGCTTCTTTCTAACATTTTTCCTTTTTGTAAAACAAAGAAGTCAGGGGAGAGGAAACTAACTCTAAGCAATATAAAAACAAAAATACAGTAATAAAATCATAACAGTAGCAATGCCGAACATCAAAAAACATTATAAAAAAGAACAATATAGAACATGTACAATGTACCATTTGGTGTTGGTTTTGACACAGAAAAAAAGAAAATGGATGAAAAAGAATCAATTAAGTTAATGAGAATTAGACAATTTTAAGTACCACACAAATTTCTCCGATAATACCGCCAAGTTCAATCATTTCTATCAATTGAGCGGGAGGAGATGTGTCTTGCAGAAAGGGCCGTTGGGGTCAAGATGTCGAGTGGCTTCAATTTTATCAATCACCATACGAGAATGCAATAATTGTGTGACAAAGGCAGAATCATCGGTTCCAGCCAATATTTCAGAATGAATTTCTGCCAGGAATATAAATTAGCAAGTTTAGATATAGATCGGTGATCATTAAAAGGTAGAGGTAAGTATATGAAGGAGTGCCACATGAGGCAACAATGCGTGATTACAACCTGTTATTTTTGTACATAGGTAAAAACTTGGCACCAAAACATTCGTATTTTTGGGCCCGACCACAATGCATGGTCTAAAGAGGCCTTAGATAAACCACATTTTAGGCATGCCATCAAAAATTTAGACACTGTGGTAGATTTAATCCGAAGATCGAACGCATAATACGCCCTATGCAATATTTTAAAATGAATCTCTCTCCAGACTTTACTAATAATCAACGAACGGAATACTAAACAACTAGATTGCAAATATTCCAATGTTTCCTGGTGAAGAATATCTAAAAATTCAGCCCACTTGAGAACATGGGAATCATTGGTGGGTAAAGTAATATCTCTTGATGCCAAAATCTGAAATAAATCAGCCAGACAATCGGGTGGGAGAAGGCAAGCGAGATGGCAAAGGAGAGATGGGTGTAAACATAGAGTTTTACCTTATAATAAGTCAGAAAATGATAGACCGGAAGGGCATATTTTATCCTCAATATATCAAACGGTAAAAGACGATGTTCCTCGTCCAACAGGTGATCAAGACATTGAATACCGCATCTAAGCCAATAATATTAGGCCTTTGACTGTAAACCCTGCGGGAAATCTGGAGTAGCTTGCAATGGCATTGTGGGTGTAATATAATAAAAAACTCCATAACGTTTCCTGATTTCTCGCCAGGCCACAAACGTATCTCTAAATGGCAGCTTTGACTTGATTGTCACAGAGATACGTGGAAACGGCGTATGTAGCAGTCCGACTAAAGACCATGGATGAACTGCTAAAGTTTCCAGCCGTACATCGGTATAGTAAGATGAACTAAACCACCAATCTCTTATGTGGTGTAACAAACAGGAGAGAAATATTTCCTGATGTCTGGAAAATGTAAGCCCAATTGTTCTTCTGGACAGATAAGTTTATGCCTAGAAATACGTAACGTTTTACCCTGCCACATAAAAGATGTAAATACCGATTGGGGTCTGCCAACATCTCGATGCTTAAGAAGAAAGGCAGATTTATAAGATGGCATCTTCCCATTAGGGAAAGTGGAAGCGTCTTCCAACCTGTCAACTCTGTCACAGTCTTTTTTATAAGAAAATCATAGTTCAGTACATCTGTGAAATATTTGGGGTCACTTTAATTCCCAAATACATGATATAATGATGGGCCACTTCCAAACCTAGATGTCTCACCCAAAGTATCAGAGTAGGACACTGATGTGAATTAAGGAACATTATCTCAAGTTTATGGTAATTAATACAAAGTCCCGATAGTTTGCCAAATAAAGTAATTAAGTGAAATAAATTCTGTAGATCTCTTCGAGAATTTTTGAAAAATAATAAGAGATCATCAGCAAACAGGGCTGCTTTAACTTCTTCCTGGCCCACAAAGATACCTTCAAAAACATTTGACTGGATAAAATATTGAGCCAGGGATTCAATCGCAAGATCGAACAAAACCAGGGACAATGGGCAGCCCTGCCTTGTTCCCATATACAACAAAAAAAATTGGGACAAAGCCCTCATAACATGAACTCTTGCATTTGGGCACGAATATCGGGCTCTGAGAAACATGGTGATATATCCCAAAATCCAAATCCAGATGGAGTGGTATGCAATCAGCTCCACTCAACACTGTCAAAAGCCTTTTCCACGTCGAGCACCAAAATTGCGCTCAATGGGGAGGAGGAGTCCGATAGCTTAACATGTTCCATCACCATTAACAATTTTCTAAGGTTATACACCGTGGACCTACCCATAACAAACCTGGATTCTGCCGGACCCACCAATTTAGGTAATAATTGAGGTAATAATTCACCTTTGACTCGGCCGTCTCATTCACCCCCCATATTCAGAACATTTCCAGGTCCTGTCACTTTCACCTACGCAACATCTCCAAAATCCGCCCCTACCTGTCCCCTGAGACCACCAAACTCCTTGTACATGCTCTTATCATCCCCCGTCTGGACTACTGCAACCTCCTCCTCTCTGGTATTCCACTAACCCGACTCTCCCCTCTACAATCTATTATGAATGCTGCAGCCAGACTCATCCATCCTTCCCTCCGCTCCTCCTCCGCTGCATCTCTTTGTAGTTCTCTCCATTGGCTTCCTTTTCACCTTAGAATCAAATTCATCTCCTGTGCTTTGCCTTCAAATCCCTCCACAGTTATTGTCCCACTTACATCTCTGACATGGTTAAAAAATACTCCCCCTGCCGCTCTCTCCGCTCCTCCAATGACCTACTAATGACTTCCTCACTCATAACCTCATCACACGCACGGATACAAGACTTCTCTAGAGCTGCCCCGACTCTCTGGAATGGTCTCCTCGTCCTATTCGGCTTGATCCTACTTTCTGCTCATTTAAAAGAGCGCTCAAAACCCATTTTTTCAAACTTGCCTACCCGTCTTCTTCTGTCTGCTAAACCATCACTACTTCCCACCACTACATATCTCCCATCCTATTGTGTGTAAATTCCCCCACCTACTAGATTGTAAGCTCTTCGGGGCAGGGTCCTCTCCTCCTGTATCACTGTCTGTATTAGTCTGTCATTTGCAACCCCTATTTAATGTACAGCGCTGCATAATATGTTGGCGCTATATAAATCCTGTTTAATAATAATAATAATAAAGGTAGACGATCAGCCAGAATCTTAGATAGAAATTTTACGTCATGATTAATGAGTGAAAAAGGTCGATATCTGCTAGTAAGTGGGTCTTTTTGTTTTTTATAAATTTCATTAATATGTGCCATATGGCCTGATTCCAAATAATTACCAGAAGTAAAAACCTTGTTATAGGGAGATTGTACGGGAGAAGAGATATCTTCCACAAGAATTTTGTAAAATTCCAAAAAAAACTCATCCGGGCCTGGGGCTTTATTATTAGCAGAACCCTTAATTACTCTCACAACCTTTTCCTGGGTGATGTCAGCATTTAAAACATCTAGGTCAACGTCAGATAATTTTGGAAGCTGTACCTTGTCAAGAAATAACTGACTTTGAACATAATCACTACCCGAAGAACAATATAACCATTCGTAGAATGTAGCAAAGACATCAGCGATATCTGAAGGTTTTGAATGTTAAGTTTCTGCATCATGATGTGATGTATCTGTTGCGGAGCCCGATATTCTCTTGCTAATTTGTGAAAAATACGATAAGATCAGATTGTGGTGTTGTACTGTTGAATCCAAAGATCAAAGTGTCTCTTTGCCTGTATCCAAACAGTACGATCTGAAAAAGAAAGAGTGGAGCAATACTGTACATACGTCTTCCTCTCCTGGGCGCAGGTCTTAACATAATTTTGTAGAGTTGCCTTCTTCAATCGGGTTACATATGCTATGATCTTGCCTCTAAGGACGGCCTTTGCAGCGGCCCAAAATAAGAACGGGCTAGAGCTATGGACATAGTCCATCCACCAATTCTGTAGATGATGATGAAATGATTCGTCCTTGGCTAGATATAATGTGAAATGCCATACACAATCCGTGGGACACATCAAACCATCATCTAGGTCTAAAGAAACTGGAGCATGGTCAGTAATGGCCAAAGGATGTATGTCAGTGTCAGTTACTTTCAGCAACAGATCAGAAGAAACCAAAATGGAGTCCAATCTTGATACTGTGGAATGAACGGCAGAGATATGGGTAAAGTCTCTGTCCAACGGGTGAAGATGATGCCAGGCATCTGTTGAACCTTTGGCTTTCAAAAATAATTGAAAATGCTTGTTGTTTAGCCTGGTAAAGGAGAGAGCATTAGGAAAAGGCTTTCTATCCCTATGAGTGTTTAGTGTAGCATTATAGTCTCCTGCTATGATAATAGAAAAACCAGGCAGTTGAGCGACAATATTGGTCAAAAACACAGTTGTCCTGGTTTGGTCCATAGACAGCAGCTAGTGTCAGAGTCGTAAGTTGTAAGATGATGGTAGCCCATCTACCAGTATCACAACCTTGCTGCTTTGCTAAAACTGAATAACGGAGCCTTTAATGGAGTAATATGATGACCCTTACCAGCCTTACGCCCATCAGCAGAACCCCAGACCTCACCGACCCATTGCTTGCACATCAACGAAATTGAAGAGGACAGTAAATGGGTCTCTTGAAGGACGGCTATATCTGCCAATTTTTTGAGATGTCACGGAATTTTAGTGCATTTTGGGGGAGAACGAAGCCCCTTTACGTTCCATGTAATGACTTTCATGGGAATGGATGGTCGGCCGTCCCAACCTAGCGACCGAGCATCCAGAAAATATGCAATACCCAGCATGTTTCCTATCAAGTTTTGAAATAGACATTGCAGAAAAGCTATAAACCTATAAAACATGAACAAAAAAAAAACAAAAAAGGGTAAAGGGTGGAAAGTCCATGAAGACTAAATAACTGATAATAAAATAGAATGTCATTTCGAGACTTCCTTTTTTTCCTGATTATTGAATTTAAATGTAAAAATGAAACTTGAAAACAGAAACATTGTTGTCATAGTATCCTATAGTTTGTGTAGAGTGTGAAAACATTGGCTTTGGCTCTTGTTTCTGGTGGCTCAAAAAAAAAATAAGCTAAAAAGAACGACTGCATGTGGTAAATCTTACTCATAGCAGCGTGACACGGAATTACCATGATCCTATAGAAACTAAACAGCTGCAAGTTAGCAACATTCAGTGAATCTGCAAACAAATGAAAGCGGGAAGAACTTGTCTGAGCATTTTGTTGTCACGTTCAATACGGCGAAGATCCTTCACAAAATCAGCTGCTTCTTGTGAACACCTTGACTTCTCTGTCTGGTAGGAAGATTAACACAACAGAATAAAGCAAAGCAAACTTAATGGCTTTACAAATTGTAGAAAAGGTCCTACGCTGTTTAGTAGTTTCAGGAGAATAGTTGGAAAAAATCAAAATCCTTCCATTTCTAGATGGCCCAGAGAGCGGTATGCCTTTAGGATTTTATCCGGAACGTCTAGGTATTGCGCTAGGACGTGGAACTTGCTTGTTTCTTTGAGACCCACCAATCCTGTAGACTCTTTCCACTTTCAGCGGGGTTTTAAGGCGAGGAGCTTTTGGAAGAGCTATTGTACAGAACTTGTATACGTCTGCAGATTTATCTTAGATTATTTCTACGAACTTGGTTTTCCACGTCAGTTTGTCTAGGAGGATAGTACATTGGTCGCTAGCAGTTTTTTGTTGCGTCCGCGTAGTTAACAAGTCGTCCTCTAGATCGCTAATTTGTTGTTTTAGGTCACAAATCTCTCCCTCATGCTTTGCTAGAGATTCTGTGAAGTGCAATTGACTCCTTGAGAGTAGAAAGGAGACTAGGCTGAAGATTGTTACTCCTGGTAATCCAAAGGATGTCAATAAGGGAGAGCGTGGGATATCCTCCGCCATGCCTGCTGAAGGGGAATGCCGCCATCTTGTAGGGCCTTCTTGACGGAGTGCTTCTGATGTGATTTTTTCATGTTCCTGTCTGTAGATGGAGAGAGGAACCTATCCCGGTCACGCTGGTGGAGGAGAGCTGAAACCGACTCGCTCCTATAAGGCATGTTATTCTTATTACTAACACGCCCCCTAATAAGATGGTGGAACAGTTTTCTCTTATAAACGAGCGGCGTAGCAGAAAGTTATGCAGTGAAATCGTCACCAGAGAGCCGGAACCGGAAGCCAGTGGTGATTTTATTTGTGTAAAAGAGTGAGAGCTCCAACATGGGGGGAAACTTAATTATAAGCCAGACTATACTCCTCACATGGTAAAGGATTTTATTAAAGATTTTAACTTTCCAGATTCCAGTAGTGAGGTGTAAAGGGTTAAAAGAAGGCTTGTGACAAGTGAATACCTCTAGTTTAGATGACCCCTTTATTAGAGGCTTTGCCCCTGATTCATCAAACAAAATCGGATTATCGGTCGCGCATTCGTATTAGCGATCCGGAATCGCGCGCGCGATCGCGCTATTCAACAACCGGAAAAGCTCGCGCACGGAGCCGCGCTTATCCGACAGCTTTTTACTGGCGATCATGCAT
>NC_092862.1:147772864-147774185 GCF_032062135.1 Pyxicephalus adspersus
TAATTGCCTTAATTGGCAGATTCGCGACCCCTATTGCGCATGGCAGGAATCCGGCCGGCAGATTCAGGATGCGAGTGGACGCGCGCACTCGAGTCCCGGATCGCGGGTCGCGCGTATTATCGCGCTTCCCGCGATCGCGGATTTCAATGATGAATCAGGGGCTTTGTGCAGACCTACCAGCAAAAGCTGCAAAAACCAAACCAATCAAGTGCTGTCCTGGTGACAGGATCAAAAATGGAAGATCAGCCAGTTAGGAGAAGGCTAAAGAGAAACAAACAATGATCATATTTCCATTTATTGATCCAGTGAACTGAAAGAAGTGGGAATGGATTTTGAGATTATAATATAATATCTGAAAGGCACTGGAACATAAATTATCCTAATTTCCTGGAATTAAAGCTGGACATTTCAGATTTTTATCACATCATCTTGCACCTCAGTCTGTTTTTCTTGTTTTAGTTGTAATGGAAATTAAAATATATGAACAGCATGAGAGGGTTAAATACAGCGGATTGTGACATGAAGAGACATCTACCGGGTTAGGTCTTCACCTTCCCTGAGAAAAACCCTTCCCTTATACAAACCCTAATATTACATTGGTTGGTAAAATAGCAGCAACGTATTTCAGCCTGTAACATATTCCCCATGCCTGACAAATTTACATTAACCAATGCCCATGAAACCCAGGTATGTTCCTCTACTCCAAGAAGCAAGCACAGACCATTATTATGCAGCATTTATGTTAGGTGGTGACAGCCCCCAATCAGTACAGCCCCCCACAGGCAAACATTCACACAAAATTTACCCTCTGGCACTCACCAGCCTGTTGGCACCTCCAGCGGAGATCATGGCTCCGGGTAGAAATAAGAAAGTTGGCTGACGTTTCTACTTCCATGTAGGTTTGCAGGGCGACCAGGTCACCAGTGAAGATGGCTTGGTGAAAGAGGGGATCGGTACACACTCTGGGCGGTTGGGAAGGAGCTTTCACTGAACAGTGACTATTCACTGAAGACCTCAAAACTCCTCTAAGTTTTTTCCTTTTCTCCCACTTTTCCAGTTCCTCTGCTTCTAACTGAAGAGAACGTAAAGCTCCATTCGAGAACGGAAAAGAAAGTGCCATTATGTTATCATCAGTTAGCACAGACCCCTGGTCTCACCCATCTATTCTCCGTCACACTGCACAGACCCCTGGCCTCTGGTCTCACCCGTCTATCCTCCGTCGCACCGGACAGACCCCTGGCTTCTGGTCTCACCCGTCTATCCTCCGTCACACCGCACAGACCCCTGGCCTCTGGTCTCACCCGTCTATCCTCCGTCACAC
>NC_092862.1:147774250-147779842 GCF_032062135.1 Pyxicephalus adspersus
GCCTCTGGTCTCACCCGTCTATCCTCCGTTACACTGCACAGACCCCTGGCCTCTGGTCTCACCCGTCTATCCTCCGTTACACTGCACAGACCCCTAGTTATTATTCACTATCGCCACCTCCACACCTACATTACTGAGTTAGTACCACTGACACCCTGGTGACTGCCTCTCTCTATGTTCCATAGAAATGGCTGTGTTGATCACAGTGTTTGGCCTCGGTAAGCTCAGTGTGTGCTGCCTTGTGTTATATTTATCCCAGGAATGTCCTATGTCATGGTGGCTCCAACACGCTCTCCCAATACTCCCTCTGAACAGATCACCATTATATTCAGGAGAGGTCACACACTATATACAAATTCTTGAAAGCCGTATCTTTACTAAGTCTCTATTAGCTTAATAATCACACAGATCCTAAATAACATGATAATTATTAACAGAGAAAAGAATTAAAAAGTATTCATATATTCCAAAAAATACTAAATAATGATCACATAGACAAAGTAAAATGATACGTTACGCAAAGAGTCCGCCCTCTGTATCCTGCACCCTGGCTGGGTTCCAAGAAGATTGGAGAGAGAAAAGAGAAACATTTGGGGCAGTTGTCCCTTTTTATAAAACTCTAGGACCCCTTGCAGCCACACCCATGCATCCACCCCTTACTCAGGTGTCCTCCCACTTCCGGAAATACACTGCTCCCAGGTGCCCGATGATATTCTCCAGTAGGTGTCACTGTTGTGTTGGGGGCAAGTCCTCTGACTCAGCTAACCAGCTGGTGCCGGCTCCTTTGGGTATCATCTGATAACAGCGATGTTTACAACCCTGGCAGGATATTTGGAGAAGTCCTTGAAGTAGATTACTCAATGCACACCCCGATACCTAACAACTGGTATGGAGTGTCATTCCTGCTCACAGGGATGTTATCTCTTTCTGGCTGCTTGGTTCTGACCTCCAGGTAGAATCATCATGCTAGTTTTGTTCTCAGAGGCATTTCGGAGTCAACCCCCATCAAGGTCCACCAACACCAGATTTAACCCATCATTTCCAAAAAATGATTGTTTTATGATTTGCTTCAACTCATGTTGCACATTCCAATACAAAAATAATACACTTATGTTGGCGCTATATAAATAATGTTCAATATTATTATTAGTAATAATAATAATAATATACAGATATAATACACTATACACAGAAGAATAGCACATTATACGAGATCTGTCTATTAATGAAACTGATATAATGCCCCTGATTCATCAAGCAGAATCGGATTATCGGTCGCGCATTCGTATTCGCGATCCGGAATCGTACGCGGTCGCGCTATTCAGCAACTGAAAAAGCTCGCGCACGGAGCCGCGCTTATCCGACAGCTTTTTACTGGCGATCTTGCATTAAAAGTGTACGCGCACACTCGAGTCCGGACCGCGGTAATCCGCGATCGATGGCCGCGCGTACGTTCGCGCTTCCAGCGAGCGCGGATTTCATTGATGAATCAGGGGCAATGGCTTCATCATGTATCAGGAAACATACAACGTGTGAATGTCTCAATAAACTAGAATTTAGCTAACAATAAGTTTGCAATTCACCGTCAGCTAACCCTCTAAACTGAAATATTTTCTCCAATCTGGAAGAAATGATGAATTGAACCATTTTCATCTTCTATTATAATTGTGGATAGTGAATAAGTGGGTGAAAAGTTAGCATGCCACCCACTAGAGATTAGATTAGCTCCAGATGTCTGATTGTCAGAATGATGTTTAGAAAGTATTTTCGGCCTCATTTCATTCCAAATGGGTTTTAAATATCATTTAGAGGAAAGCACTGTAATAATGCTGACACAAACAGGCCCTCATGGGAACAAATCCTCAACAAGAACGTCCAACACCGCACATTGGCAGATCTGAAGCAGATTGTCGTTTAGATAATCATGTTAGAAATGAACACCAGTTTCCTATTATCACCTGGAAAGGAGAGAAAACCTTTACTGTACAAAACAAGCAAACAATTCCCAGGAGATTCACTCTTCCAAATCTACACCAAGGAAAGAGCCAATACCAGCAGAGGGCACAAATAAGATGGCGCACTAATCTTCAATATAGGGCTTCAGTAATAGGATCTGCAGGAAAGTGAAGGAGCTCCTCGGGGGAGGGACAGTGATGCATTGATAATTCTCAGTGTCTGTGGATGAAAGAGGAGGGAAGTCCTGTTAGGGTTTATTTAGACGAGTAACATGGGATCACCTGTGGTGTAGAGTCTAGGCCACACTTGGCTTTCACCCTGCAGGGAATGATGGGCCAGTAATCCTAGAGACCGCCAGGTTCTTCTCTGCAAGGTGCAGCCCTTAGGGTCATACTACATGAGGAGGGACAGAGAGACTTTGATACGGAGTCAGGTTGTGTGCAGCAGGCAGGAGAGGGAGATCATAGTAAGGAGTCGGAGCTGGAAGCAAGTAAACATAATCCAAGGTCCAGGTAAAGGTGAGGGCAGGTAGCAGGCAGGAGTAGTCCGAGGGTCAGGATAAGTCCCAGGCAAGCATAATCCAAGGTCCAGGCAATAGTCAAGGTGAATGGCGAGTACAAGTGGAGAGCAAAATCAGCACCAGCTACTACCACTGCTGAGGCTATAGGACTCTTCCCTGGGCTGTGCCTGTACATGCCTGGCCATAGATATAAAAGCCCAGGTAATGACGCTGAGCAAGCACCCACCATCTCTGTCAGACAGTGTGTTAAGTGTTGCCTCCACCTGGCAGGTGATACAGGATTACCTGAGGGGCAGAATCTAAGTGACCCCTAGTAGGTGACCCTAGTGGCCATGGGCTACTTTGCTGCTAACAAAGTCACCAGGTAGTGGTCCCCAGGCTCTCCCCACCAGGGGGTGACAGGGATTAGATGACATAAGCGTTGGAATGGCTAGCGGGCTGGAGCACCACCAATCAAGGCAAGGTAGGTAAACAGGCCTCGGGGTAGGGCAGGCGGCAGATAAGGAAATGTTGGGTAACAGGCCTCGGGGTAGGGCAGGCGGCAAACACACACCAAGGTCAAATCCAAAGAAACCAGAGAACTAGTTGGCATAGAGGCAGGAAATGCAGAAACTGAGGATCCAGAAACCTGAGCCTAGAACTGTATGGCTTTAAAAAGACCCAGCAGCTAATAGCAGGACAGGATTGATCAATGTGCTGCAGCTCCAGAATCCTCCTTAACTTTGCACAATTCCAGTTTCTGTGCAGAGGATGCCGGAAACGACAGAATTCAAGGCTACAGGGATGAAGGTGATGCAAGGAGACAGCAATCAAACAAGACGTTAACATATCCTGAGTACTATGCATATCAGATAAGCAAAAACTACAACTATTATATATTTCTTTGGCAAGACGTTCCCATACGTTATCCCGGAAATCAGTCCAATCACTATACTCAAGTCATTGCCGGTGCATAGGTAGGGTAGAGTCATTCTTTAGGTTATGGCTTGATTGGAGGCAAATGAAAGGGCAAATCTTGAGGGTGATAGTGGCAAATTGTTGTGACCCAAACAAGACAGAATATGATCATCAGGGCTCCAAAACTGCAGACAAGCATCCGGGCTGGTACTTGTGGATCAAGAAGCATCATCCTGGCGCTGGATCGGTGGCGTGTATCCAGGTGGGTCCTCCATTGGTCAGCACGGCTGTTCTAGTGATGGCTTGCACGGTGACCGGAGGTCCAAAGGACGGATCCAAGGATTTGTGCTTGTGCAGAGCTTTAACCAACACTACGTCTCCGGGCTTGAATGGCTGCGTCTGTTGATCTGTAGGGAAAGGAAAGGAAAGAGATATCTCCGTAGTTGCTGTTCAATTTTCAATTAATTTAGCTACATATTGATCCTGAATTTGTTGTAAGTCCCCCGGTAGTAAGATAAGGGGTTCTTTGGCCCAAGAGGGTGGGGAATGGATGTCACATTAAAATTTCAAAGGGTGACAGCCTATTAACCGGGTTGGGTGTCATTCTTATTTCTGCTAGCACGGCTGGTAGGTATTGGTCCCACTTATGGAATGTCCCTCCAGTTGCTTTCCTAAGTTTGTCTTTCACTGTCTTATTCATCCTTTCTACTACTCCAGCACTCTGGGGGTGATATGGGATGTGGAACTTTCATTCTATGTTCTTCATTAATCTCCTGTGTGACTTTAGAAGTGAATGGAGTGCCATTGTCTGAGTTTATTCTCACTGGGCATCCAAATCTGGGGATGATCTCCTTGCATAGTATCTTAGCTACGGTCCTTGCATTTTCTTTCCTGACTACAAAAGCTTCTACCCATCTGCTGAATCTATCTGTGATCACTAACATTATCTGACATCCATTGGAAGCCTTTGGCATGTGTGTGAAGTCAATTTATAACTCTTGTAATGGACCCTGTGGAGGTAACAAATGTTCATGTTGTCCTGTTTTCTTTCCTTGCACATGGATTTGAAAACAATGAGGGGTACTGCTATTTGGGGCAGCCCTACTATCCTTCCTTTTGACCAGAATCCAAGGGAATCTAAGGTCAATCCTTCCTTTTCCCGGGATTCAATGTCCTGTGGGGTGGTGAAGGATTGTAATTGTGTTAGAAGTGTGTTGGTTTCAGTGGAAGCTGGGATGGTGAGTAGAAGTGTATCGGGGGGCTAGTGGTCGGTGTGGTGGACTGAGCAGAGACTTTGGCATGAAAATCTGCTAGTCTATTACCCCTGGCATGGAAGGAATTGGAAGAAGTTTGTGCTGGACATTTAACAATGGCTATTTGATTGGGGAGGTGAATTTCAGTGATACATGAATGTGACTCTAGCACTTCATCCTCCGGCCCTTTAAGACCTAAGAGGGCATTGAGCACAGTGACAGGACCGCTGGTAGCAGGAGCATATTTACACCTAATCCTGCAGTGGATGTTGGGATAACTTCATAACCAGACAACCTGGTGGTTAGAACATATTACGTAGCGCTGTACAATAAATAGGGGTAACAAATGACAGATACAGACAGTGACACAGGAGGAGGAGAGGACCCTGCCCTGAAGAGCTTACAATCTAGGAGGTGGGGGAAGTATCACACAATAGGAGGGAGATATGGAATGGTGGGAAGTAGTGAGGGTTTAGGAGACAGAAGAAGACGGGTAGGTGAGGGGGAAGCGTTGGGTTATAAATGATCAGAAAGTTGGAGCAAGCCGAATAGGACGAGGAGACCATTCCAGAGAATCGGGGCAGCTCTAGAGAAGTCTTGTATCCGTGCGTGTGATGAGGTTATGAGGGAGGAAGTCATTAGTAGGTCATTGGAAGAGCAGAGAGAGTGGCTGGGGGGGATTTATCTATCAGGGCAGAAAGGGATGTGGAGGGATTTGTGTATCAGGTAGGTGGGGGAGGAGCTGTGGAGGGATTTGTGTATCAGGTAGGTGGGGGAGGAGCTGTGGAGGGATTTGTGTATCAGGTAGGTAGGTGGGGGAGGAGCTGTGGAGGGATTTGTGTATCAGGTAGGTAGGTGGGGGAGGAGCTGTGGAGGGATTTGCGTATCAGGTAGGTAGGTGGGGGAGGAGCTATGGAGGGATTTGCGCATCAGGTAGGTGGGGGAGGAGCTGTGGAGGGATTTGCG
>NC_092862.1:147779898-147794710 GCF_032062135.1 Pyxicephalus adspersus
AGCTGTGGAGGGATTTGCGTATCAGGTAGGTGGGGGAGGAGCTGTGGAGGGATTTGCGTATCAGGTAGGTGGGGGAGGAGCTGTGGAGGGATTTGGAACTGAAATATTGTTACCTAAATGATTCCGGCTAATTAATATTTTTTAGGGATATTGGGGGACATTTTTGGCAAATATCTTGCTGCATCTGGTAGTGTGAGCGCACTTGCTATCCATTTATTTGTATGATGTGACATTTCTGTTCTCAGTTAGTATCATGTGTAATACATTCCCCCTCATTCTTTGGATTCACACAAATGTATTTGTATATTTATAATACAGAAGTGAATCTCGTTTGGCTTCATGCTGGGAGGATTTGTCAATGTTTGCTTTGTTCTCTGGATATTTTTATTTATATGGTGTTGATATGATCTGTATAGCCAGAATATTTATAAAGCTTTTTGCTACCAAATACCAGAATATCATTTGTCCAAAGCTTTACAAGCCTCTAAGCTCCAGAACTTACTAAGATCTCAGGAAACAATATTTTTTCCACATTAGTCATAAATCCCGGAGCCCCTCGCCATATGAATATAAGGAACCGGGTGACAAATACACAATGCAGCAAGCCTTACAAATCACTAAATATAAACTCCATGCAGCTGCTTGGTAACACAAATATCATTTAGACATGGACACATTGTCATATAATCTGTGGGCTGGGTTGGCCATTTCAGTTGATCATGAGATTTTCATCCACAGCCATCTCTAGGTTTTACAGAAAATGCTTTATAAAAGGGGAGATATCCCGCGAGTATCAGCCCACTGGGTGAATATGTCTTGTTGATTCCAGGGAAGAATGGGCAGATTGATAGAACGACACCAGTAACCCATAGACCCACAAACGAGCATGGTGTCCCCATCTTCTCATGGCTACTTCCAGCAGGAGCTCAGATCATCTCATACTGGTTTAGTGATAATGAAAATGGGTTCACTGGACTTAAATGGCCTCCGCAGTCACCAGAGCTCAAGCCAACAAAGAACCTTTGGGATGGAACCGGAAATTTGCATTCAATTTGCTGACAAATCTGCCTCGGCTGGGTAATGCCAATATGGACCAAAATCCTTGAGAAATGTTTCCAGGCTGTTGTTCAATCTATGAAATGAAGAATTATGGCCGTTCCGAAAGAAAAAGGGGGTCTAACCCAGCAACTAGTAAGGCGTTAACCTTCTAACCTTGTAAAGTTACACAAATGCACAGTAATAGATATGTAAGGAAGTGAGGTATGCAACCCTGCATGCCATGGCAATGTACCAGGACATTGAAAAAAGATGAGTTTTCCCAATGCACATAATTCTAAGACAGTAAATTTGAATAAGAATATTTTTCTACATCTTAAACATAAAACTTCCTTTGATCATGCCATGGCATAAAAGTCTAAACTGGATCTGTAACTTGCAAGAACTGACAGATTGCATGTCCTTGTTAAATTTCCAGATTGCGGTATAGTGGATTCCTGAATCTGGTAAGAATATTGCTGTATGTACATTAACCACATGATTCTATTACATATGACAGATATAGCCCGTCTAGTCCATGTTTTCATCATCTGCCTTTATTATCTTTCAAACCACGGACATTGTATGGATATGCAGCTATAATGTTCATCTCGTGTCTGCACAGATTTTGCTGAATTTACCTTGTTGTGTGATGACAAGCAGTGGCAGCTGACATCTTTCAGTACAGAAATCTAACATAGCTTTGCAAACCTTTCTCAGATGTTTTAGATTTGAGCTTGGTGGGGCATTGCAATGCACTGGCAAGGAACGTGCTTCTACAGGGGGAAAGGGCCACCTCCAGCTGATTCATTTTTGGGATATTTAACAATAAAAAATAAAATAGGCATCCCACAAGACCTACAAAGTGCCCCGCCTAGACTGTCACTCTTCAGATAAAGGTAGGCCTGGATTAGAAGTGTTTATTACAACAAAAAGGATCAAACCCTAAATATAAAAAAATGATTAGTGCCACAAATTTTGGGTTATTTTCAGGTCTATTGTTGTGCTGAAGGAACACGGCACCTCCGCATTTCCTACATATGCCTGCAAGGCCACATTCCGGGTACTTTCACTTCTGAAGAGAGAGGGGTAAGAAACTTCCAATTAATCTGCCACAAATTTATTAGCTGAGATTATCATGGATGGTAGAATATTCTGACTGGCCACTCTCAGAAAGGACAGACAAGTTATAACACTAGACGGCCTCTTGACATTTGAATGAACAGAATGAACTCCAATGAGTATGGGGAGGACTTATGTGATCCCGGCCTGACCAAGATGGCTGAAGATTTGTTACCCAGAAATGGACCACAAGAAAATGGCAGTGACTGCAATGACACAAGGACAGGCACAGAAGTTTTTTTTGTTTTTGCAGAAGGGACCTTGCTACTTTTTTCCAAGCTCTGCATTGAAATATTATAATGTTCATTCTAGAGACTTTACCCAGCTTTAGCCTCTCCTAGGCAGATATGTAAGGGAACATGTCTTGTCCTCCTTTTGGCTATGACCAGACCTTTTAGAAGGGGTTTTGTGCTTCTCCTGTAAACCCTTATAAGTTAACCCTTTCATTCATTGTCCTTAAGGAGCGTTTTGAAGCAAACTTAGGCTTACCAATAACTGAGGACAGAGGTGTCCCTGTCTTTTATATTAGTATTTTTAGAGGTTATCTTACAGCTCATATATATAAGAATAGGGGTTCTGAAATTGAGAAATGTCCACACTCCCAAAGAGGTGCTAATACTGCCAAGTTCTACTGTGGCCCACAATAACAAGGTAAAATGATTTGGATTGCTTTAGTTACTGTACATTGTAATACACTTTGTAAAGTTTATAAATAAAGGATTTAAACACAAGAAATATCCCCTCTAAGCATAAAAAAATATCTGTTCCATCACCTCTAGATAGTCTGTCAGCCAATTAGTTACAGAACAGAGTTTCTCTCTTTATTGTATCTCTTCAGTTACAGATAAATAATTTGCTTAAAAAAACAAAAAACAAAAAAACCCAAAAGAAATGAACGGGAATCAGATGATGAGAGCGCAGTAGAAACTAAAAGACGCTCCACCCTCTGGGCCCACCACAGCTGGAAGCTGAACACTATCCACATCCTTTCCTGAGAAGCCTGTTAGTGACAACCTTTCACTCGCTGCCCATGGGCCCATTCACTTATGTCTTTATTTGGGGACATTCAGGGGTGGCCATCCAGAGCAATGGATACTTGTTCAAGCTGATGACTATAGAGACTTTATTTGCCATAGGCGGAGGGAAAGTGGGAATCTATTTGCTTCGTGACAAAGCACTTGTTCAGTTGCCTCTACGTTGCGGCTCATCATTGTTCAGTCTGGATTTCAGATGCTGTTTGTAGGATAAAATGTCTCCATTCCACTTTGTAACTGTTTGTTTCTCACACACCCAGATCTCCTGTGCCACCTGCAGCCAACCAGAATACCAAGGGTTAAAGAGGGAATCACACCCTAGCCAAGAAAAACCAGCACATTGCCTGCTAGTCTGGCATCTTACCTGCTGAATAAGTCGGAAATCGTGGCTGACGAGCATCATTCCTCCCTCAAACTCATTGATGGCGTCTGCCAGAGCATCAATGGTCTCAATGTCCAGGTGATTGGTCGGCTCATCCAGGAAAAGCATGTGCGGACTCTGCCAAGCTAGCCAAGCAAAGCATACACGGCATTTCTGTCCATCAGACAGGTTGCGAATCGGACTCACCTAACATGCACAAGTATGAGAGGGTTGGGAGGTCATTTCACATTTCAGCGTTATACAGAGGATGATATTTATGGTGACAGACAAAATTCACACAGCCAGAAAGGTCTCACCTGCTGCTTCCCAGTCAGTCCATATCTCCCAATGATCTTCCTCATTTCCTCCTTCTCTTTTATTTCAGGGTAACACTTCATCATATATTCCAGAGGTGAAAGGTCAAGGTCAAGCTGTTCAGTTAAGTGTTGATGATATCGACCAATCTTGACATGAGAATGTTTCCTGATCATCCCATCAGATGGCAGCAACTAAACAAAATTAGGGAAATGGTAGAATATTCAAATAATATTGAAGTAACCCCCACCTAGCATCGGATATAATACATCAGGTCTACAATGATTATTGTCCGTTATGTGAAGAACCTCTTAAGAAAGAAATGCTCACCTCTCCTGTCAGTAGTTTCAGCAAAGTGGATTTACCAGCTCCATTAGGCCCCACAAGGGCCACCCGGGTATCCAAGTCAATTCCAAACTCTAAGTTCTTGTAGATCAGAGGCTGAGGAAAAACAAAGATGTTTTATGTTGAGCGAGTGAGAGCAGGAATAGAGAAATCAATCAAATCTTCATTGTCTTACCCCATCCTGAGTGTAGCGAAAGCTGACGTTCTGGACCATAATAACTGGAGGTGGAATCTTTCCACAGGAGGGGAAGTAGAAGGACAGAGTCTAAAACAACAGATTGGAGTGTAAGGGGCATAAGACAGAATTGTAAACCAGAAATACAAGATACAGATTTATGTACTGACCTCAGCCAAGTGCGCTGTTTGGGATTCTGGGTACTGAGCTCTAATATGCAGCCACCCTCAAACTCAGATACCCCCAAATAAACTCTATGTACTGAGCTTAGCTCCCCCATCCCAAATCTTCTGTACTTGCTTGGACACAGACAAACCCAATAAGCTATATGCAGTTCTATCACAAGGTCCCCATATATCCCATAACTTACTTTATCCATGACCACTCGCTCTGTCAGCCCTGAGGACATCATCTTCTGTAGAGTTTTTTCTTTGCTCTGGGCCTGACGAGCCAGCTTAGCACTGCCGTGACCAAACCGTGCAATATAATTCTAGAGATAAAGGTGAAACATGTATGTAAGAATCTTATATACAACCCTGCCCAATTACCTCCATTAGTGCGGTTTGTTCTCACCATGCCATCTGATCCCTAGATTTCATGTAAATGCCATACATCATATGTGCAACCTGACCTTTATTTCACGCATGCAATTGTTTACCTTCATGCATAATATTGGAACCCCCAATTCCATACATTTACACACTTTTGTGTATACTATCCGATCTCTCTATTCTGTGAACATGCTGCTCACCTTCATGTGTGCAATCTGATCCTGCTCCCAGTTAAATCTCTTCATTTGATTCTCTTCCAGCTCCAGTCGGGTCTTCACATATTGATCATAATTGCCCTATTGTGAGTGAAAGGATAAAGGAACTCTCATGAGACAATTTAAAGTACACCACTTCCTCTTCATACAGTTCCTAACACATCTAAATTAATATGGTCTGTCCCAGAGAGTGCACAGTTCCCTCTTCATACCATCAGCCCCCCCACAAAATGGACAGTTGCCTCATTATAACCCCCCACAGAGCATATGGATCTCCCTTCATACCACCCCCATCCCCTCTAACAGAGTGCACAACAAACTCTTCATAAAGCGTTCCAGAACCCCCACACACATAACAGTCCATCCTCATCAAAGCACAGCCCCTTCTCTTCATAATCACCCATCAACAAAGAACAACTACTCACTGTGTAATATTTTAGTTTTCGGTTGTGTAAGTGGATTATATTTGTACAAACTCCATTCAGGAAATCTTGCGAATGAGAAATAAGAACCAAGATTCTTCGAAAACTGAAAAGTAGAATAATAAACAGATGCATAAAACCAAATTTGGAGGCATTTTCTGAGATATTAGAACATATCTAGGGAGAAGTGCTCAGCCACACAATAAAGGAACTCACGATTTCAGCTCTTCTTCCAACCACACACAGGCCTCCAGATCAAGGTGATTAGTTGGTTCGTCCAGAAGTAACATGAATGGTCGGATGAACAAAGCTCTAAAGACAAAGACATCATTTACAGAAGTGCCGAGGGACTCGGTAATGACAAACACCACAAAAAAAAGAAATCCTTAATACCTGGCCAAAGCAACTCGCATTCTCCAACCTCCACTAAAATCTTTCAGCTTCTTTCTTTGCATGGCTGGAGAAAAGCCCAAACCATGCAGGATCCGGGATGCACGCACCTCCGCTTTAGCAGCATCCAACTCCTCCAGCCGCTCGTAGATCTCTAGCAGCTTCTCACACTCAGCTACAAACACAGGACAACAGGCCCGATAAAGTGGCAATATAGGAACAGATGAAAATGAAAAGAGGTGAATTGAATCTAAAGAACATTATGAATCAGACGTTACAGCCAATGAATTCCAACAGATGTAATCTCACCATCTTCATGTGCCAGCCGTTCGGCCTCCTTCTCCAGCATGGTCCTTTCAGTGTCCACCTCCATCACACATTGGAGTGCAGTCTTGTCACTTGGTGGCATCTCCCGTGTTAGGTGATATATGTCGATGTGCTCTGGTATTGGCACCTCTCGCCCACCCACTGCTGACAAAAACATTGACTTTCCTGTAGAGAAGAAGCAAACCATACAATGATAGTCATCGTAGGACGGTGACAACCCTCAGCAAGTTGTCTATAATGACCAATATGACATCTGCTCAGTATATCTGACAACTCATCATAATATTTTGTCACAAATGTGTCTGGATCACATGACATGCCAAAACTTTTCATTTTTAAATCCATTTCTTTCCCGGTCTCCCTACTAGAGAGATTCATCCTTCGCATTAGTCCTGGCGTGACTGGGACTGAAAATGATAGGCACCCCAAACCAGAAGACGAACAGAGAAGAAGATTTACAATTAGGGGCAGTGCTTGCAGTAAACGCTATCTAAGTGAGCATTTGGGAGATTTTATCTAGCATTCTGTAATTGCTAAAGAACTAGAAATAAAAGGAAAATCTCTAAACATGGAAACAGACCTTTTTTTAAACCATTTTCTATTCCAAATAAAATTAAGAATTTTTTTGGTTTTAGATATAAAAAATGAGCCCCCACTGCCATTTCCCCCTTAAATACCAGAAGACTGCAATCTTTCAACAAACCAGAGCAGATTCATTATGAGCCTTACCTGTCCCATTCAGCCCAATGAGACCATAACGACGGCCCGAGTTCAGCTCTAAAGTTGTGTCACTCAGTAATTCCTGGCCATGGAATGTCAGAGACATATTAATGATGTGTACGTCTGTACTGTTTGGATGTGATGCCAGCACACCAGTCACTGCCCGGGCAGCAGCCTTACGGAGTTCAAATTCCTCAACCTGCCGTGTAACCTCGTCTACATCTAGAACAAAAATAAAAATAAAACACACTTAGAAATTTTGGAAAGTGGCCATTTTAGAATTTGTTCTGAAAAACCAACACAGAGAAAGGCATTTTATCATCATACTAGAACTGGCCTGAACTTTCAGTTTTGGGTGGATTTTACCTGTTTCCTAAATCTGGGGAATCTACCCAACAAGGATGTTGTACTGCACCTCGTTGCTGAGCAGAAGACTGCATATGTAGGGATCATGTTCAGTGCCAAATATATGCCCCTACTATTAGATTGTAAGATACAGCGCTGTGTAATATTAATACTGATTATTATTTAATACACCCTAAGGAATGCTTGGAGTGAGGAAAAATGCCTTGTGATACTCGTCACCAGAATAGGTGCCCCAACTGAAAGACTTTCCACCATTCATGTCCTGGTGACAACATTTTCTATAACTCTGCATAGGTGACATCAGGACCAAAGGAGAAAGTGAATTTCCCTAGTTAGGACACAAGCAGCAACAAAAACCTTACACACCTAGAGGAAACCTAAGGCTACAGATATCCGCATGGGGCTGTACTATAATCTATTCTGTGTCTCCAACCCTGTTGGGTGCAATCAATCTCTTTGGCATCTCTCTGTGTAACCTGGGACAAAACATTGAGATATTTGGAGCAAGAAATACAGCGGAATCTTGTAATCCAGAACAGGAATCCATGGCGAGACAGAATGAGGCCAACCAACAAGGACAGGGATCCCACCTGCCAAGGGAGAGAACATTCTGAATGTGGACTTACCTAATTAGATCTTCCTAAAAACAGAAATCTTTATTGTGTGCACTGCCAAACATTTTATTAAACACTGCTTACAGATCCAATAGCTGACAGTAACAAAATGTATTGAAAGAAAATGAGAAATGACCGTTCTTCCTACATTTACTATTTCATGACAGTAGAATATGGTGTGCCCGATTAGGTGCCAGAGAAGGAATATATCCTATTTAAACCATGGATACAAGTCTCATGACAAAAGGAAGATTAGTGGGTTAGTGAATCAAGAAAGTCGGAACTCTGTGCTGGAATCGTCTGAACACAAGGTCTGCTGATCTACTGATAGAAGAATCTAGAACAATGGTATAAAACATTGTATTGTACCTAATATATATAATAATGTATGGGGGTCTCCCCGGGTATGTACAAGCACAATAAGGTCTCTGCTGCTGCTAGGGAAATCACACAGGCAATGCCACAAGACCTAGTAATACAAAATCAATGTTCCTGTATGCAAGGTGAATAAATCACCAGTGGCAAACCACTGATGCTTCTGTGTTAGAAAGTATTTTCAAGGTCTCTGCTGTAGTTTGGACAGATTTGTAAAAATAAGTAGATGATTGCATTTCCTGAACAAGTGGACTTTGTGCCAAGAACAATTAATAGGGAATGATTGGGGGAATGTCAGATTCCCTGCTTTATAAATAGTGCCCTTATTGTTCTGAAATGTATTTCCTTTTCATGGTATTTTAAATAAAATAGTTCAATGTACAAATATAATATCCCCTGTTGTGCTTTACTATGTTGTTTGTCCATCAATTGACACATCGTAAACCAATTGCCAATTCCCAGGGTGACCGAATTCCCAGGGTGACCGAATTCCCAGGGTGACCGAATTCCCAGGGTGACCGAATTCCCAGGGTGACCGAATTCCCAGGGTGACTTGCCTGCAGCTGGGGTGCCATTGGACGGCTGTGGCTCCACTTCCTCAGGAGCTGGATCTCCATTGTCTTTCTTAGGCCTCTGGCGAGCTTTGGCTGCCTCCTTTTTCTTGGCAGCCTTCTTCTTGGCCAGGTCAGAGGGCATTTCTGCTGATCACAAAGTCTGCAAAGCCTAAAAACAGAGTGCAGAGCGAGTGAGACTAAAGTGTATTTCTTCTCTCACAAAGGAAGTCTTCTACCTCCAACCAAGATTATCAACGCTCCACTTACTCAACAACCGCCCCCAGGCAACACATACATCCTGCCTCCCAGCAACCCCTCACCAAACCTCAATGATATTGGCATAATTATTAAGTTTTCATAAAAGGTCACCACTCTGATCCCACACCTCCCCCACTTTTCTTGGCCACCCCCGATTCAAAATCCCACATCCCCCCCCCTTTCCAGGCCGCCACTTGTTCCCACATTTGCTCCCCTTTCCCGGCCTCCAAGAGATCCCACATTTTACCCACTCTTCTTTCCCGGAAACCACTTGATCCCACATTTCCTCCCCTCTTTCATTGCCACCACTTGTTCCCACACTGTCCCCCCTCCCCTTTTTACCGGCCACCCCTTGATCCCACATTGTCCCCCCTCCCCCAGTCACCCCTTGATCCCACATTACCCCCCCCCCTCCTCCCCCAGTCACCCCTTGATCAGACAGTGTCCCCCTCCCTTTCCCGGCCACCCCTTCATCTCACATCCCCCCTTTCCACTTTCCACATTCCTCCCCCCCCCCCATGACTAACCTGACCCTTCATCTTCCTCTTCTCCTGGCTACAACACCCTCCCAGACTGCCCTCACTATGCATGTCACATACAATACAGCCCCCAGCCATCACCAGTCTTCCTCCAGGACTACCTGTCACCCTGTGTCCGGCCTTCTCAGTATCTCCCACGGGTATCCTCACCTCTCCGGGTCTCACACTCGCCTCCACGTGCCGCCGGCTTCCTAACCAATCAAAGCTCACTTTACTGGAATGCCGGGAGGAGAGCGCAATGCATTATGGGGGTTATAGTTTCACGTTTTTCTCCTCCGAAAGGACGTCTGCCCATCAGCACTACATCTCCCGGCGTGCCCCGCGTCTTCAGCCGGTATAATGTTTAGTGCGCATGTACAAAAGTCGTTCTTGTAGGAGGTGGGGTCTCACGGCAACCATGCGAGGGGGAGGAATGTATGCTGAAGAGGCGGGGCTAGCACTCTGTCACCTCAGACAGATGGAGGATAGCGATGATGCAGTTTCCGGTGTGGGGTTCGGGTGTGATTTTTTTTTACCGTGTGTCCCGTCTATATTCCCGTTTAGTGTCATGTCTGAACTATGAATATATGATCCTCAACTGACCATGAATTCAGCCTGAAAACTGGGCGAGGTTTGCGCTTTTCTTACTAAAAAAAAAAAAAAAGATAAAATACTGGGGGTGGCTTGTGGTGAAGGGCGTGGTCTTGTTTCAGCACATCCCCCACCGTGTATTATATCAGTGGGATTAATATAACCGAATATCGCCTACAGAACCGGAGCCAAGTACAAAACATCAAATGAAACCAAACTGCACCGGTGCTGTCCAATATACAGCCATGTGGGCCAATCCTCCGGCATCAGGACGTTTTATACCTCTAGAAGCCCCTTGTATCATTAGATCACAAGAAAATAAATGGTCTAATCCCTATACGTAACGAAGTGCGCTGAACCCGAATCTGCCTGGGACGTCAGGATCTCAAGTTTTTAGACGAATTAGCTCCGGTTCTGCAGTTACTATGTAATCTCTATATATGTATCTATTTCTACATAACTAACTTTTGCCTCATAGTTCCATGACGTTCCAAAAACGTAGTTATATACAATGACACATAATTCACCCGAGTCATTGTCCAACACACACGTACGCTTCAGAAGTGTTTCAGCCATTTGTGTTTGTGGCACTCCGCTGTCTCCCATTGCAGGACCAGCAGTAGTCGCCCATCATGTTGGGGGTGCACCGGCCGTGATATCTTGTTTCCATAACAGAAATGTCCCGATGGAACCTTTCCCCTTCATCACTCACATAACCCAAACTTTGTGGGAAGAAGTCCAGATGGGAATGTAAGAAATGAATTTTAGGTGACATTCGGCAGCCAAGTTGATGGCATGTTGTTGGCATGTTGTTAGCATGTTGTTAGCATGTTCACGTGTTGTTCATATGTTCAGCATGATTTTCAGCTCGCTGGTTGCCCAGAAGGTTTTGTGCATCTAGCACAAATGAATCCCAAGCAGCAAGTTCAGTGGGCCGAGTTTGTCTCTGAATCTGGCTTCACGCATCAAATTGTGGATTTGGGGACCAATAAAAATGTCTGCTTTCAGTTTAACATCTGGTATAACTTTTCCAAACTTGTCCTTCAGATACTGAAATCCCAAACCATCACGATCTATTGCAACAACAACGTTTCTCATTAATCCAAGTTTATTATGAAGTGGTGGAAGGTAAACTTTCTGTGGATCATTGCGTGATTTATTCTTCACGTTGTACTGGCCAGCAGTGTGTTCAGGTCTGGGTGGCCGTTCTTTCACTTTGTAATGGTTGCTGTCATCACGACTGGTCCGCAGGCACAGAAAGCACAAATATTCTGTATTGCAGGCCAAGGAGTGCCACCACCTTCATATCACCACAAACGTTCCACTTGTGTTCTGAATAATTATTCAATATCACAATGACCTCCATGGATTTGTATGTCTCCTTCATTGCCTCGGCATTGGTTAGAGGAACAGAAGGTTTTCGTTACCTTTATGCAGCAATACAGCTTTCAGACTTGCATTGCTCGAGTCTATGAACAATCTCCATTGCTCTGATATGAACCCAACTCCATCATTAGACCACTCACGTCTGTACAGAAGCAAATGTCGTCTTCCAGCTTGTAATAACCTGAGAACTGTGTGTGACGATCAGGAAAGTGTGAAGTTGTCGTTCTTTTTTGTAGCAAATTCCACTCCTTTAATGTGGAGGCTAACAGCTCAGACTTCAGACAGGTCCCTTACTGGATCATCTAAATCTGATTGGCTTATAAAATGTGGCTGACCCTCTTCAAATTGGGGTTCATACCATTCATTAACATGGACATCACCCTCGTGTTCCTCATCCGATATGTCACTGTCAGTGATAACAGATATAGGGGGGACTGGCCCTGGATTCTCTGCATCATGTGGCCCTTTATCCTCTGCATCGTGTGGCCCTGGATTCAGAGCAGATTCACAATCAGGATAGATGATTTTTGATTTAAGTCTTCTTCAAAAACCCGGCAATCTTACTCATACAGAAGTAGCGGCCCGAGTGACGGTCTAATGGCTGACGCCAAACCATAGGCACAGCGAAAGCCATTTTATTCCTTTTCCCATTCAGCCATTGTGTTAGGCCAAGGTAACTCACCTGACAGCAGGTAAGAGGTGCCCAGCTTTTATCCTAATCCCCAATTTCACATCCAAAGTAATACTTGTAAGCAAATCTCACCCTCTTGGTTAGGTTCTTGCGTTGATCACATGGGGTATATTTACCACAAATGTAGGAAAAATTGTCCGGTTTATTACCACAGCTTGGCCTACTCATCGTTATCTCAAAACGGACTCACTATGGCCGAGCTGTACCATCCAATAAGATGGCTTTGCACTAGAGACAAGCCCTTGGTCCATCTCCGCTTATATACATCATATATATATTTCTGACGTCAGCTCACTGACTTGCCCCGATAGCCGCTGCTGGAACATACATACCACCAGGGGGCGTAATTCAGCTAAGGTGGCAGCAGGCATAGTGGTAGCTGCAACTGATACAATGTTCCCATGTAAAAATACATTACCCAATTACCGACCATTTAAACAGCTATAGCACATCTATAACCTAAAATCTGTACATGATAGGCAAATTCTGAGTTCAGATTTGGAATCAGCGCACTCGATATGTAAATCACGTGTTATTCCCAGTAGCAAAATCGTTGTTGTGCAGTGTTATTATTCATATAGCGCCAACATATTATGCAGCGCTGTCCGAAGAGCTTACAATCTAGGAGGGGAAAGTGTCACATGATAGGAGACGGGATATGGAATGATGGGAAGTAGTGAGGGTTTAGGAGACAGAAGAGGACGGGTAGGTAAGGGTTAAAGCGTTGGGTTTTAAATAGGCAGAAAGACTGGGGGCAGCTCTAGAAAAGTCTTGGAGCCGTGCGTGTGATGAGGTTATGAGTGAGGAAGTCATTAGTAGGTCATTGGAGGAGAGAAGAGAGGGGCTACATTTTATTGCAGCAACAAATCTCCCCATAGATTTATCTGCTCACTATCCCTTTGTTCCAGCTGAGTGCACATTGATATTTATTGCCCTGCCAACCCCTCCCTAACCAGGTTCAACTGAAACCCCAAATTCCTTGTTACTCTTATTAGTCCATCCATGTTCAGGGCCCAAGGCACTTCTATTTGAACAACAGGCAAGTGCCAAGTTATAAGTGTGGTGGGAATTATTCCAGGGAATGGAAGCAGGAATTGGAACAGAATTGGGCATACAATGACACTCTGCAACTCCCATCCTCTGCCTTTGGACTGATTCATCCACCCGACTCCAACACAACCTCTACTGCTGCCATTCTGACCTGCTATCTCACCAAGCCATCTCTGTGACTGACTCATCCCACTCCTGGAACTCAACAAGCTTATAAGCCTCACTACTACCCATATTCCAGGACCGGCTCACGAGGACTTTTTGCCACATTGTTTATTGAGCTCATATGCTTCTCAATTATCTGTTACAATGTATTATTTTTTTATGTATTAATATTACCCTGCACTCTCTTTGCTGGCTCTATTCCCTCTCCTCCCCAGTCTGATATCTCATTGTCTCTTTGCTCCTTCACTCTCCTGCTCTCTCTGTCTGTGCTCCTGGCACCTTTTTTCACTACAGTTACTTTCTGGTGACATCTCACCCAACCCTGGTCCCCCCACAGCCTCTCCCCTACACTTTCTGCAAGTTACTCCCTTCTTTAACCTCATCCCTATTCACCCTACCCATAATTTCTTACCCCCATTCTCTGGCAGTCTATGGAATGCCAGATCTGTTGGCAATAAATTAACTTTCTTACACAACCTTCTCCTTTCTAAATCTCTGAACATCCTGGCCCTCACTGAAGCTTGGCTTTTTTTTTGATAACTTTGCCTCCTGGCTCCCACATATGCTTTCCAATGACCTGCCACCCTCATCCTCGGTGACTTTATTGTTGCAGTGGATGAGCCCAACCATCCTTCCTCAGTCAAAGTGCTCTCCATTACCTCCTCCTTTGGACCCACACAGAACAAAGCGGCCCCACACACATTGCTGGACACACTTTAGACCTGGTCTTTTCCAAACTTTGCAACCTCACTCTCCTGGACAACTCCCCATTTCCCCTTTCTTATCACTTTCAACCTATTGAGCTCTCCCCCCCCCCTTTGCTACATCCCAGACCTGGTCAATGGCAGAGAGAAATATGTACCCTTGACCTCAACCTATTCTCAAACTGCCTTACGTCCCTAACCCCGACCCTCCCTAAAATCACATTTCCAGATAAAGCTATCACTCGGTTCAACCACACTCTCTCTCTGGCTCTGGATAAAATTGCCCCTGCCACCTTCCGCTACCCCCGTCCTGCCAACCCTCGACTCTGGCACAACAATCACACCAAACAGCAACAAAAGTCTGCTCGTGCAGCTGAGCGTAAGTGGAGCAAAATCTGGCCCCAGCGCTGACTTCATGGACTGCAAAGCCCAGCTACAACACTTGAACTCACTGTCACCAAGCAAAATTATTTCTCTGCAGTCATTTCCTCTCAAGCTTCCAACCCACGCAACCTCTTCTCTACAATT